>NC_069110.1:19060445-19360445 GCF_947172395.1 Bicyclus anynana
TACGCAGCCTCATATCGGAGATGCTCAAACCGCCGGTGATTATAATTTCTTTCGCCCAGAGAGTGCCTGTATTCACTATTTTGGCCTTTATTATCAACCTATTAAAATGAACATCAAATCAGTTGACGAAAATGTTATTTACCTACTGTGTGATATTCACTAGTAAGCACCGGATGACATTTTAACCGACTTCAAAAAAAGGAGGATTTACTCGATTCAACAGTTTTTTTTATTGTTTGTAACCTCATAAATTCGTCATTTCTTAACCAATTTGGAAAATTATTTTTTTGTTTGAAAGAGATTCCAGATTGGTCACATTTAATTTTCATGAAAATCGGTTCAGTAATTTTGTTTTAAAATGAAACGCTTTGGTGCACTCAAGAACTGTCTTTAAATCCTAAAACTTTATGATTTAATCGGCTTTACTTAATGCATCACTGTGTTGGCACCGCCTTTAAAGTGATCAGGAGGTAGTACAACAGAATGTTATTTTTTTTGTGATTTTGAAGTCGGTTCAACTTTTTTGTTAAAAATTTTTAGCTTTTTTGTTTAATTTTTTTAGCTTCCTTACATTAAACGTGACATTTTTTAATATATGAACTATAAACATAAACGCACAAATAACAAAGATATTAGTAATTGTGTTTGAACGCACATACAAATTTAACGATCATTACATTACTTACGACGTCATTAGTTCGTGCCATTTTGTATGGTGCGTTTTTCAGGGATCCGTGGCAGTGCTGCAAAAACGGCCCTTTAAATCCTTGTACGTCCGAAAGTAATGATCGCAGATACCCTATTACTTTTACAAAATTACTTTACTATTAGCATACTCCTAATTCGTCCGCGTGAAACTCGATGTAAACTTTAAACTACCTCTACCCTACCCTACCCCTACCCTACCCTACCCCTACCCTACCCTACCCCTACCCTACCGCTGCCCTACCACTACCCTACCCTACTCTACCCGTAAAAAAAAAGTATAAAAAAGTATCCTACGTCCTTCTCCTGGCTCTAAACTACCTCCCTGCCAATTTTCAGCTAAATCGGTTCAGCCGTTCTTGAGTTATAAGTGGAGTAACTAACACGACTTTCTTTTATATATATATAGATTCCAAAAACTGTCATCATCCCTATTAGCCTGCAGAGGTGGGTGATAATAAGTGCAACAGTGTTTTGCTAGAACTAGAGCATTTTTATCGAATTTGACTATTTTGATTTTCTTTTTTGTTAGATATGAACTTCTTGTGTAATAATCAGTTAATGAAATAAACTTATTTCTATTTCTTTATTCAACGCACGCACGTAAATTATTTGCAGCTAAGCGAATCACTATTTTTTGAATGATTAAAACAGATACTGAAATAAAAAAAAACGTGTGCGTACCGGGACGCTTGACGGAAGTGATAACTTAAACCTGCTGCCGTATGCGTGAGAGAAAGGGAAGCCAGAGTAGCGCCGTAACGCGTTACGTTGCGAAGCGGTTTACATATCCCATAATAAGTTACCACTTCGAAAATCTGAAAAGTGAGAAACGATTTTGCGTAGAGGGTTCCGAATGATGTTAATCTATCACTGTTTTTGGTATGCGACAAAATTGTAGTTATAATTATAAAATACTAGCAGATGCTGCGCGGTTCAGCCCTCGTGGTTCCCGTTACCGCAGGAATATGGAGATTTAAGGAGCACTCGGGCATAGTGTAGCTTCCCAACAGTGAAAAAATTTTTCTAATTGGTTTAGTAGTTTTAGATCCTGTTCAATGCAAACAAACAGACGATGAAATCTTTCCTTTTTATAATCTATATATATAAAAATGAATTGCTGTTCGTTAGTCTCGCTAAAACTCGAGAACGGCTTAACGGATTTATCTTATCTTGGTCTTGAAATGTTCGTGGAGGTATAGGGAAGGTTTAAAAGGTGCGAAAAAATCAAATAATTTCCGGGAAAACCCTAAAAACTGCCCTTTTCTATTTCCCACACAAACGTTTAAGAGTCAAGCGGTAGGGGTAGGGTAGGGGTAGAGGTATAGAAGGGTAGAGTAGGGATAGAGAATAAGTGCACTTATGTCAAAACGAAGCTTGACCGGGTCCGCTAGTATTAGTATAGATTTGAGCTAATTTTTCAAACCTATTTTAAAAAAAAACTAAACTAAAAAATCCCTTTTTTGAAAAGTTTAAACAATATTAAGAAATTTTCGAAAATAAAATCTTTTCAAGGAAATCAAGGAAAAAATTAAATTTTCGATTATTTTTAACCCTTATTAATGCATGAATTATGAAGGAGATGGAAATAAAATTATTTTTTTGATGAAAATATATTTTATGGACCTTAAACAATAATTAGTCATAATTAGAAAAAAAATGTATGTGTTATTTTAGAAAATAGTATACGAAAATCTGTTCATATATGGCATTTAGTCCAAAATTAATTTAGGTTTTACGTTTGGTTGGTATTCAGATTTGGAGTCTGAAGAATGATCGTCATCACTGATAAAGGCATCACCAGGAATAAAGTTCTTATGCTTAGATGACCCATAAAAGCAAGAAGAATTTATACGTATCTGTAAAGAAAATAAAAGTAGCTTGAATTCATACGAAGCCATATATGGCCAATAAAAAAGCGTGCTCTAAAAATTAAAGAAAACCGTTAAAAGTGAAGAAAGCACATTCGTTTCTTATACATAATTATTAAAACAGCTCTCCTAAAAAAATCAAATTTTTAACTAACCGCTTTAATGTATTTGTTCCAATTATAAAATTCAAAATTCTTAACGCCACATATTTTTGGCCACGCAGTACAAATCTATACTAATATTATAAAGCTGAAGAGTTTGTTTGATTGAACGCGCTAATCTCAGGAACTACTGGTCCGATTTGAAAAATTATTTCAGTGTCAGATAGCCCATTTATCGAGGAAGGCTATAGGCTATATTATCCCCGTATTCCTACGGGAACGGGAACCACGCGGGTGAAACCGCGCGGCGTCAGCTAGTACTAAAATAAATTGACAACTATTTTTTGTCAAACTAATCACACGAAGAAATGAATAATTAGGATGAAAAGGTAGATTAATAAAAATCTAATTCTAATAAACAGAAAAAAATCCTAAAGTATCGAAGCCATGTGTGGCTTCGTATGCGGTCAGGGGTTCATCGATACCCTCGTATTGTATGAATAATATAAACAAATTCTAATCTATTAATTTAAATATGGTTCCTTGTGAACTACAGAACCCTAAAAAAGCCGTCGCTTTACGAGTATATTTCCTCACTACACACCGATTTCGTTATCGATGTCTGAGCAACACATTTATCATAAATATAGATTCCTTTTTTAAAATTGTAATTCGATGCTATTTTGAAATATCTTAACCGAATTTTTGAAAAACGTAAAAGTTACAGTTAAACAATTTTTAATTTTACAGGTGACGCCCAAAACTACGAGCCACTCCGCCAACGTCGTCGGAGACAAAGACAAGGTAATAAACTTAATTAATTACTATATTATTATTATTATATTTGATGGCCTCCGTGGCGCAGTGGTATGCGCGGTGGATTTACAAGGTCCTGGGTTCGATCCCCGCCTGGGTCGGTTGAGGTTTCCTTAAGCGGTCCAGGTCTGGCTGGTGGGAGGCTTCGGCCGTGGCTAGTTACCATCCTACCGGCAAGACGTACCGCCAACCGATTCAGCATTCGGGTACGATGCCGTGTGGATTAGTGGGTGAGATAGGTGAGATAGTGGTCAAGGGCTAAGTTGTATAATAAAAAATAAAATTACTTATATGTATATCGGGGCTTCGACCATATTCCACTTCTGCTATCGGCGGAGCCGTACTAAATACTAATTCTGATAACGGAGAAGCCGTAGCCTCAGGGCAGGTTCTAAGCTTTATGTGTCAAGGATGGCAAAATACACAAAGTAACACTATCGGTCATTATTGGAACGACCATTTAACTAGCTAGTACAGTTCTACCCTCTATATTGATCAAGTTCAGCGCTACTATCACATGTAAACCAGGGTTATCTATCATAGAGCAAGTAGCCAGCCACCAGCTGATGTCAGACTTGTAACTGATCCAGTTGGGTTAAAGACGTCTTCTACAGTTAACCAACACTCCCCATTCTCAGCTGGTGTTGGCTCCCAGCTAATTAATTAACAATGCAATGGCCTTACTTCTATTAACTCACCCACTGAAGTTGGGAACACTATCACTATTTTAACACTGCACCATTACTATTTAACAAATGGAAGACGAGTATCCATTCCAAGAACTTGATTACACTGGACTACTGATTCTGTTAAGCGTACCGGTCACCCGCCATATTGGACGCAATGTTATTGGACAAGAGTCACGTGATCAATCTTTCACAGTCTTATTTATTTGAACAGTAAATAATTAAATCCCAATTACATGAAAACCTGATTCTAATAACTCACTCGGCGACATGTATATTACTAGTGGACGCCCGCGACTTCGTCCGCGTGGAAATCAATGTAAGCTTTTAACCCCTATTGATACCCAGATGACAGATCTTGATCACGTGACACCTGTCGATACCAAATGTCATTCCCATACATCTTTCTAGTTTTCGAAGCGTTAGCGATCATAGAAAGAGAATTACGTGCTACTTGGCCAGGGGGGCTGGTACTTTTTCGAGAACCATACATGATAAAGAGTGCCCAAGTCTCCAATAGACTCTTGCTTAAGTGGTCGAGATACCGAAGGCTACAGTTTGAAAAGTTCTTTGGTAACACTCCCATGATATACGGGCGTCGGGGGGGGGGGGGGGGGGAAGACTGCGTGGGTATGAAATCGTGCGTGCGGAGAAAGTGAGGTGCACCAGTAGTGGGATTTTCATCAATCGCTACACGCCCTCCACCCGCGTGGACCATCGGGAGTGTGACAAACGAATCAAAATCAAAATCAAATATCATTTATTTCAAGTAGGCTCAGTTTACAAGCACTTTTGACACGTCAGTTGACTATTTGTAAAGATTCTACCACCGGTTCGGAAGGCAGGTTCTGCTGAGAAGATACCGGCAAGAAACTCAACAGTTGCTCTTTTGAAAAAGTCATACAGTATTATAATTTACAATTAATAACAATTACTGTTTACATTTCTTATAGTTTTACTTGTTGTACGAAGTTGCCAAGCTATACATATAGGTAGTGCTGAAGCATTAGAAAGTGTCTCACAACACTAAGCCGCAACTGTTTTTTTTTTCAGACGCTGTTAGAAAGTTTAAACGCTTTCCTAAGTGTCAACGGTAGACTGTCTACAATGGGAGAAAACAAATAATATTTACGGTAACTATTTTCATTTTTACTGCGGTCCAATTATATTTATTAAATATTGTAATATATCATTGCATGATACAAATAATGACTATCACATTGTATATATCACATCGTGTGTTCGTTTTTGTGATCATCTAACGTTGTCATATTTTGAACAAAATAACAAATGTCAGTGTTTTTTTGTTTTTACGATCAATAAAAACGGGTTTCCGTTAAAATTACTACTACTGTTTTAATGCTATTTTACGTGAAAAACCATAATACGATTAAAACGTGACTTTTGTTACACTACCTTCCTCCCAACTTGATACTTGTTGGGAGGAAGGTAGTGTAACAAAAGTTGTTACTAACCAGATTTTATTTACTGTTGCTTAATTTAATAGTCATACAAATTGCGTGGTACATTATATTGTTCCGACGCTCAGAAATTTTCATTTCCTGGTAATTCAGTTCAATCAACCAGAATCAAGAATTTTCGTAAATAAAAAAGTTTATCGTCTCATCGAGATGAAGTCATCGTTAGTAATTAATTATAAAAAATGTTAGACGGATCCCCTCGGACGGCTTAAGGCCCTAAGTGACGAGGGTCCATCCCATAATTTTTTTTTTTTAATAAAACAACGTTTGCAGAGTTATTTAGTAATAATTTAACACGTTCGCTGCGTCACTGAGATATCTGTACTTTCCTCTGGTGTAGTACGAGGTCCCATCGACCTCGTAACTCTTGAAGATGCTAGACGTACGAGGTCAATTGACCTCGTACTGCAGCGAACGTGTTAATAATTTTGAAAACTGCTCTTATTTCCAAAAATCTCGTTTACAGAATCGAGCGGACGGAACGCATCTCGTGTGAGCTCCGGTCCCAGACGAGTCGTCAGCAGACAGACGACCACCACTATTAGATGTATCTAGTCATGTAAGAGCTCTGATTCAGCTGTACACTGCCGCGTTGGACTAACATTGTGACAAACGAGCCGATGTGTTGAAAAGAGCTATCCATAAACTACGTCACGCGGATTTTCCCAAAATTTTCTCAATAGAGATGATGACAGTTTTTTAAATTGTATATAAATTAAAAGTATGCTAATAGTAAAGCAATTTTGTAAAAGGAACAGGGTATCTGCGATCATTACTGCGAGCTACAGGGTTTTAAAGCGTCAGATTTGCGGCGCTGCCGCGGATCCATGAAACGAACTAATGACGTCGTAGGTAATGTAATGATCGTTAGAATGTGAGTTCAAACACAGTATCTTTGTTATTTGTGCGTTTATGTTTATAGTTCAGATATTAAAAAATGTCACATATAATGTAGTGAAGCTAACTAAAACTTTATGATTTAATATAATTATAATTACTATAAAAGATTTTTAATAGATTTTGAAATTTTATAATCTCATCTATTTTGCAAATATCCAGTCAGTCTTTGCTTTTTATGTATAAATTAGTTGACATTGACCTTATTTACCCGAATGTATCATAAAAATCAATATATTCAGACCTAGTCATCATCCCCATTCAATTTTGCATAAATATTAGTCCCGTTTTTATTTACATTTAAAATGCAAATGAACCGAGAAAGCTGAATTTTGGATATGACGTGGGAGGAGCCTAAAAAAAACTCAACAAGATTTCCTATGTGCATTTTCCGCCATCCTGAAAATAAAAAAAGGTCGAATTCAGATTTTTAGTAGAGTCTAAAATTTTGACTTAATACTTTTTTTGTTCTACTGCGCTCTACAATTACGGTTCTCTACATTTTTATCTTACGGCTTTCCCCACGTCATATACAAAGTCCAGCTTTATTTGGCGGCTGAGATGTTTAACATGTGACGTCACCAAACTTGACCCTTCCCTTGCTACGCATGTGTGACGTAATTTATGGATGCCCTAAACCTGATCTTTCGGCTTGTGCAACTGTTTAACTAATAGACAATCAACAACAGGGAACGTGATATGCTATCTACAGTTATAGTCTGGCATGTCCGTTGATAACACTCCCATTGATATGCGGGCGACAGGGGGAAATACTACGCGGGTGTGAAATCGTGCCTGCGGGGAAGTGACGTGCACTCGCCCCCTGGCCCGTGCGGAACATCGGTGTTAAGAACGAAGTAGCCAAGCTATAAATGCTTACTTGTGAAGATATTCTATTCCATGATAAATATTTTGCTTTGGCTGTAGTAGTGAAGTGACAGGACTAGCGCATTTGTGTGCGTACTGATGGAGCTTTAGGGTTAGTTATATATATATATATATATATATATATATATATATATATATATATATAATCTGTCCTGTTGTATTAGTACGAAATCCGGCATGAGCAATATATACCCTCATCTGTTATTTATTTGGGATACGAAAAATTGGTACCCGTGTTAAATCAAAATCGTCCCTGGATAGCTGTTTTTAAGTGAACAAAAAATCGAAATTTGCTCTCAACTAGCCTATTATACCTTTTAATTAATAAAAGCCTATTATACCTTTTAAATAAAAATTGTATTTTTTTTTTTAAATAAATTTGATATTTTGGTCACGTGACATGTGTCAACTGTGACATTATTTATACATTTAACGCGCACAAGAGTTTGAGTGTCGTAATCAACTTTGTTGTTTTGTTTATTAAAATGTGACGTCACAAATCACATGTCACGAGACAATTTCAAATTCAACTATTATTTTATTTTTCTATAAAACAACATCTTCAAAAAAAAATTGGAAGTATATTGAAAACGTAAAGGTTGCCTGCTTTCGAACTGCAACTGTGGGGTTGCCAGATTTAAACAGTTAATTAGCTATATACAAATACCCACATCATTTATTTAGTCGTCTCATATGTGAAATGAAAGCTTATTCTAAGCCTAATTTTACTCTATTAGGTTGCCTTTGATTTAGTTCATGGTTTTCTAGATTTTGTATGAAAAATGTGTTTGGTCGCAATTTAATTAGGCAGCCTATTTGCAATATCTCTAATGTAAATATTTCCTATCATGTATTTCTTATTCAAAATAAATAACAGATGAGATACATATTCCTTATGCCGTATCTTAGACTATATTGTGATGTTGCAACTAAGATTCAATAGTAATTAAATTATTAAATTACATTATCTAAATAGATGTTGTTAACATTATTCGATTACATTGTAATTAAAGATTTGTTTTGTATTTTAAAAGTGACGTCATGCTCCTAATATTTATTTCTTTTCTACCTCCCTTTTAGGTATCAAATCTTGCTTTTCCATATATCTCAGATCATTTTCTTTTTACAACTAATTATACATATTTTACAATGATGAAATTAATAATACACTATATTTACAAAAATTTTTGATTTTACAATAAATAACTTATTAAACAATATCAATTGATTGTGTATGATATTTGTTTTTTTAATTCATTTAAGTTTTCAATTTCATTACAATATGCATGTGAATATTCTACGTCATTATCGATATGTTTTTTTTAATTACTTTAAGTTTTATATGAGAATAGATAAAAATGTAAATATTTTATACAAATTGTTAACTCCATCGGTCCGAAAACATGTTACAATTTCGTGACTTACAATTGGCTACTTGACAGTCTTAACGTTAGCCCTCATTCGCACGAGAGTTTTTTTAACGGACGTTAAAATAGTGTTCAAATATAGTATAAAGTTAAATGAGGGTCGAAAAAAAGCGTTGTGTTTTAAAAACGCTGTCGTGTGAACATATACTTGGGAATGCATTTATTGTATTTGAACGCTTTTTTAACGTTCGTTAAAAAAACTCTCGTGCGAATGAAGGCTTAAAATATGAAATGTGTTGGTTTTGATGGCTTAAACAAATATTTAAAAATTCAAATTTTCATGTAAAAAAAACCTGTTTTTTTTTCAATCAAACGATAATGAACTATGTAAGACCATTCAAAAAAGTGTCAACTAGCCATTTCTATTTTGCAAAATAAATTTGGAATTTTGATCACGTGACATTATTTATACATTTAGTTATTAGTTAATAGTTTTATGCCCTTATAATTAATTATAGCTATTAATTAATGGATAGACTAGCTAAGATTTTAATCGTTTTATTACTTAACGAATGAAATATATAAATGTATAAATGTGTATGATTTAAAGTATAATTCACAAGGTTTTTTTTTTAAATATAGTACCTAAATAATTTAGATGCTAGATAATTTGATGTTAGAATAAAAAAGAATATTTCTCTAATTGTCTGTTGTTGTAACAACATAATCATCTTAATGTTTATCTATGAGGGTATATAGGATAGGGTTGAATCACAAAAGTATAAATTCTCTTTAGGGTAAGTGTCAGGTATAATATTATAGTCTAAGATCCCCAGTAGGAAGGACCTTCACCCATCTGTTTATTGTATAAAAAGCGTTTTACATCAAAGGTCATGTCCCAATTTTGTATGGAGGCTGGAGCTTCAAGTAAGCAGAACAAATTATTTTCATGTTAAAAGAACATAAAATATAGCTTCAAACTTAAAATAATACCGAAAGGGGTGTGGATTTATCCTCCTAACAAGTTAGCCCGCTTCCATCTTAGACTGCATCATCACTTACCATCCGGTGAGGTTGTAGTCAAGGGCTAACTTGTAAAGAACTTTTTTTTCAATTATATTTTTCATTAGCTGACAAAATTAATTGAAATTTTTTATCATGGCAATATGCTCGTAAGTCACACCCTAACAGATTGTCAGTGATCTTCAAGTAATCGCGTATGGCGTTTTTAAAACAATTTAAGGATTTGTACTCGTCTACGTAAAAAAATTTTCATAACTATTGACCATTGTTAACTATTATTAATGATAATTTGGCCAGAAGTTTTCGAGGCAATCTATACGCAATATATGTTTTATTGTACTGATATAAAACACAATCCAATAAAGAGATGGTTGAAGGTCGTTTCCAATACGGATCTTCTATTAGTTTTAGAATTTCAATTTGGATGTTTTATTGTAATTCAGTTAAACTCGTCACGTTTGAAATTCTCGTGATCGGGGACATGCCATTCGTTATAATTTAGTATAGTTTGTAATGTAATTATTCGCTGTCGTGATTAAACAATTCATAATTATACATGATTTGCATTTCTTTTGTTTTCGTTCTTTCGGCTTTGTTTTAACTTTCTTTTAATATTTATGAGTTAGATATAGGTACGCTATTATATTTTTTGTGAGGTGAAGAAAAACATTCAAGATGATTTTTTATTACAAATATTGCATTACCGAAATTAATTTATATTTACGATAAGAAAAGGTTTTCGAAAAGATTAATAATAATACTTTCGAAAACCCTTTCTTAAGCTACTGTTACACATGCTCATTTCAAGCGCGAAAGCATGCTACTATTGAGCAGTTACTACTTATTAGCATGTGTATCGCATCATTGCCAATGAGCTTAAATATATAAGTGAGCATGCTTATTTCGAGCTTGCTCAAGAATCAACAGTCGTGCGAATTATGAGCATGCTTCTTGCTGCGTGGGCGGAAGGAGCCGTGCTTTTAGCGCGTCTGAACAGGTTTGCTTATTGAGTATGCTAGTAGATCAGCATTGCTATTCTGTATTCTCTTCATCTTTATCTCTCCCTGTCTAACACGATACTATAGACAGATAGCGATAGATACAAATTATCATGTGTAATTGGAATGTTTGCTTTGAGCATGCTAATTCAGGAGCATAGTTAAAAATAGCATGCTTATTGCCAGCAAATGCAAACTAATGATAAGCATGCTCGTATGGAGCATACTTAATAGCACGTTTTTAGCATGCTATTTTAGAGTATGTGTAACTTTATCGTAAAGTAACCATGAGGACACTGCTAAAAGTATCTACAGTTGACGACGCGTATTTAGAAGTACTCGTATGTATCTTGATTTATAAACAAGAGGTTCAATTCTTTGGTTGAAAAATTGTGGAATTGTAAACTAACTGTTTTATGATGACTTACGGATCCTAGACCTGTGGCCTGGTCGCTAACAGTGGTCCTCATAAAGGTTCTAAGTTACTCAGATGGCGATGGAGCGAGCTATGCTTGGGGTTTCTAATCAGAAATGAGATCCGCAGAAGAACCAAATACACTGACATAGCTCAGCGAGTCGCGAAATTGAAGTGGCAATGGGCAGGACATATAGTTCGAAGAGCCGATGGATGTTGGGGTTCCAAGGTGCTGCAATAGCGACCCCGCATCGAAAAGCACAGTGTTGGTCGACCCCCCACTAGGTGGACCGAGGACATCAAGCGGGTTGCAGGGAGCCGATGGATACTCGCGGCTCAAGACCGTTTTGTTTGTAAGTCCATTCAAGAGGCCTATATCCAGCAGTGGACGACCATCTGTTAATGATGATGATGATGATTGTTTTATGTTTTATAGATTTCTATGAGTAAACGGATACTGTATTGGATTTTAATTGCGCATACAGTGGTTTTACTCAACTTCATTTTGGATAACAAGACAACGATCACGTGTCTCAAACGGTAAATAAAAAAAAATAGTGAGGAAACCTGCATACAAGAGAACAACATTCATAATTCTCTACGTCTGAAGTTTGTCAATCCGCATTGGGCCAGCGTGGTGGACTAAGGCCTAACCCCTCTCAATCTGAGAGAAGACTCTTGCTTAACGAACGTCGTGGCTTGTCATGTCATGTCAAGTTATTCCTCTTCTACCACGAGTAACTAACTGGTAATCGTGAAACGCAGCAAATCTAAATTGCAGCAATTTCCCTTAATTGCGAATGGCGCGGTAGTCACAAATTTACTTTAGCAATTTAGATTGAGTAGTTTGGATGAAGATTTTATTGTTAGCTAATCTGGGAGATGCTACGTTTTATACGACAATTGAGGATCTGGACTGTTGAAACCTGCTATCTTCCAAAACCACCACTGTCCAGACTCCATAATTGGTTACCCGACTTTGTCTGAGATCCGGCATTAGAAATATATAAAAATACATCATCATCTCATAATAAATACAATTGAATTAGGCTGATAACGATTTTGATTAATTTATTCATTCTAATAAACAAGCAGTTTGATCAACAGATCTGATTTTAATAAATTAATTTTTAATTTGTAACTTTTAATATTTTTCATTTAGATTTTTTTAATAACAAGTCAATAAAAGCAAATTTCAGGCAAGTAGCAGATATTGTAAATCAATAGAATTTAAAAAAAAATTCCTTTTGAGTTATTTAAACAAATAGACGAAAATAATTGACCATGCCCTTTTTCTCCGAAACTACTGTATCTTAAATTTTGAGAAAGAAAAATACAGAAATAAGCTTTTTACTGAACATTTTTCGAAAATTTTGAAAGTATGATATAATATGAAGGTCACTTTTGGGGGCAAGACGGAAAATACAAAAAAAAATTCAAACTGCATCGTGCGACACATCAAATGAAAAGTCTTGATGACGATTTTATATATATATTCAAGTTAACCAAGAAAATAGACCATTCCTCTCCCCCTTTTTCTCCGAAACTAACAAACCTAAAATTTTGAAAAAAAAATAAAGAAGTTAGCTTTATACTTAAAACCTTGAAACTGTAAATTTTAAACAGAAATATATTTTTTTTGAATATAAAGGTAAAATCAAACAAATGAGCTTGGCAAGAGGGTCGTAAATATATTTTTTGTATAATTTTGAAATAAATAGTTTTCGAGTTATTTAAGAAAATAGACCACTCCCCCCTTTTCTCCAAAACTACCAATCCTAAAATTTTGAAAAAAATACAGAAGTTAGCTTTCTACTTGAAGATTTCTGGAAACTAAATTTTTTACCTACTATACTATTGTAATAATTTAAGGTTTCGATAAATATTTAACGAAACAAATAAGCCCAAGAAACGAAGAAAATTATATAATTATTATTTAGTTACAATTTCAGGTCAGTTTTTAAAAACATGATAGATTAACAACGTTCGGAACCCTCGTCACGCGAGTTCAACTCGCACTTGTCCGATTTTTTTGTTATTTGTAGACCATTTTTCACAATAATAACCTGAAAATGTCTGTTTTTATAACTGTAACTTTAAAATACCGTCAAAGACGTACCGGCAAGCGATTTAGCGTTCCGGTACGATGCCGTGTAGAAACCGAAAGGGGTGTGGATTTTCATCCTCCTCCTAACAAGTTAGCCCGCTTCCATCTTAGACTGTATCATCACTTACCATCAGGAGAGATTGTAGTCAAGGGCTAACTTGTAAAGAATGAAAAAATAAAGTAAAGGACAGTAGTAATAAAGAAAAATAAAGTAAACAAACTCTCAACACCGAACTTCTCTTTCTATTTTAGGAACAAAAAGTAGCTTAAGTTCTCCTCCAAATTCCCGTTTACCTATTATAATACCAAAATTCATCTTGATCAGTTCAGCCGTTTAGCCGTGAAATGGTACATTATTACTAGCGGACCCGGTCAAGCTTCGCTTTTAGACTACCAAGCCCTTGAACAAAAATTACATGTGAAATGTTGTTGGTTCATTTCACAGGTAGTTTTTGTTCAAGGGCTTGTAGTCTATTTGACTTAAGGTGGATTTACATTTGTCTGACGTGTCGTGTCGTGACGCTTCAGAACAGAATCGCTATCATACATTTTGTATGGCAACATTTACACTTGCGTTGTCACATGTCGCATACAAAATGTATGAAACTGTTTCTGTTCTGATGCGTCACAACACGACACGTCAAACAAATATAAATCCGACTAAACGAGTATGTGCGCGTCTTCCCTATCCCTGCCCTAAAAATACCCCTACTCTACCGCGCGACGGCGACGGAGGCTTAAAATGGAGTAACTTCTCCCGTTTTCTCAACATTTCTCTTCACTGCTCTGCTCCTATTGATCGTATCGCGATGGAAAGTATACTATAACCTCCCCAGGAGTATGAAGAATAATTGTACCAAGTTTTGTTAAAATCCGTCGAGTAGATTTTGTTTTTATAACAAACATACCACGCGACGGAAGCTTAAAAAATTTAGTAACTTCTCCCGCTATCCTAACATTTCCCTTCACTGCTCTGCTCCTACTGATCGTAGCGTGATGAAAAGTATACTATAACCTGTCCAGGAGTATAAAGAATAATTGTACCAAGTTTCGTTAAAATCCGTCGAGTAGTTTTTGTTTCTATAAAGAACATACAGACAGACAGACAAAAATTTTACCGATTGCACTTTTGGCATCAGTATCGATCGCTAATCACCCCCTGATAGTTATTTTGGAAATATATTTCATGTACAGAATTGACCTCTCTACAGATTTATTATAAGTACTAGCGGACGCCCGCGACTTCGTCCGCGTGAAAGTCGTTGTAAACTTTCAACTACCTCTACCCTACCCCTACCCTACCCTACCCCTGCCCTACCCCCACCCCACCCTACCCTACCCCTACCCTACCCTACCCCTACCCTACTCATTAAGGCTGCACTTCTTTATTTATCCCCCCCCCCACCCGAGTCGCGTCGAGCGCGGCAACCGTTACACAAAAATAATCCATATAGCATGAATTAGTATGCACGCGCGATGGCTTAGCGTATTTCTTGTATAACTTTGGTGTTTCTTTACCGATTTTTATGATTCTTTTTTTATTGAATAGGTAATAATGTTAACTTTTTTAGTTAGGGATGAGTGATGAGTGTTATAAACATAAGAGTAGACAAATTTAATTAGAAAGCTCCGAACTGCTAAGCTATCGGGAGTTACACGTGCTATTGTGAGTCAACCATAAAAGATAGACATATATATGCTGTTGTGTTTTTATAGATAATTTTAAGGAAAACATTTCCGTCATACATGATTTCTATGTAGCTTTAACCATTAAGGCTGTACACGCGACGGAAACTTAAAAAATTGAGTAACTTCTCCCGTTTTCTCAACATTTCTCTTCGCTGCTCTGCTCCTATTGATCGTAGCGTAATGAAAAGTATACTATAACCTGCCCAGGAGTATGTTGAATAATTGTACCAAGTTTCCTTTAAATCCGTCCTGTAGTTTTTGTTTCTATAAAGAACATACAGACAGACAGACAGACAAAAATTTTACTGATTGCATTTTTGGCATCAGTATCGATCACTAATCACCCCCTGATAGTTATTTTGGAAATATATTTCATGTACAGAATTGACCTCTCTACAGATTTATTATAAGTATAAATAATGAACAACATACAGGCAACTGTCACCGTACCTATTTTATCTGAAAAACACTTTAATGAGAGGTAAGATCTAATGATGATAATAAAAAAAAACGGTCGTTATGCTCAAGATTATAAAAATAACATAATTAAACGAAGCAACCAAGTAAATAAATTGCCGTGATTGGTCGATACAGGCGTAGGCGACTCAAGGATGTCTACCTACGCCTTCCGAGCAATCGTTATCCACCCTTAGACGTCCTTTTGTTGTTTTATAAACAGGTGCCTACTTACTTCTAAAGGAGATCTTCAAATTAGAGAGATTTTATTACACGTGCCCGGGAATAATTACCTACCGTTATCATTAGGTACTAGCTATCTATGTATTAAAATGTAAAACTAGAGAGTGAATTCTGGAAAAAAAATTCAGTGTTTAATTTGTCAAGATTTTGTTTATATTTATTAAAATATGACGATATTTGTTGGAAATGTCAGAAAAAAAGGTCGCCTGGGATCTGATCGAAAACACAGCCGAACTCCTTGAAGATACTCGTAGGTAGGTAGGTAGGTAGGTCTTACGAGTACCACATTTTTATCTACAAAAAGTTCCAAAGAATATGGTGGCGGTGGCATATTTTTTACCTGTATGACAAAAACTGTGATTACTCTGCTAATATATTATATGAAATCTATAACCTATAAAATATATAGGTATATAGCCTATAGCACTCCCCGATAACATAGCATTCTACCGGTGAAAGAATTTTTAAAATCGAACCAGTAGTTCCAAAGACCCCTCCCAAAAAAATTACGATTTGTATTTAAAAAACCGGCCATGTGCGTGTAGAATCACGCGCAGTGTTGAGTCCGGAGATTAAATTAGCACTATAAACCCTTATTTAATGAACAAAGACCTCTCGTGTCTTTGAAAGACCTTTCCTACGATACGCCACACTATGAAATAAACTAGTAACAAAATTATCTAGATTTTATTTAACGACTGTGTCCACAAATTTTAATGTACCTACCTTATCACTCTTAATTTCAGCTTTCTAATCCGTCTTCAGACAGACATGGCGAAACTTTAAGGGTTCCTTGTGGACTACGGAACCCTAAAAACTTCACCTTTTTAATTCTTTAGAGGTAGAATTTTGAAAAATCTTGAATGTCATTGTTTTCAGTATATTTCTGCCACACATGTCCTTTCATTTTCATTCAGTAAGTAAGTAAGTATTCCAGATTTCATACAGTAGTTTCAGCAAAAATACGGACAGCCAGAAGGACAGACAAAAAATAAAAAAAAAAATCGAAATTTTTCGAAATATGTATCCTGAATGTTCGTAATTGAATTTCTTTTATCAATATTTGTGAATGTCTTAGACTATATTTTATCCCAGTATTACCACGGAAAATACGCGAGTAAAACCGCGGGATGTCTGCTTGTTTGTTATAAAAGAGCGTAAATTCTTTTAAGATATTTTCATTAGTCGATATGTTCTACAATGCTTGTTTCTGGATTACATTTCTATAATAATTGGATAAAAAACTTAGTATTTTCGTCTAATCGTCGTGGAATAGTTCAACAGGCAGGTTTAAACACTCGTATTACATTGGTCTTGAAGGTAAAATAAAACAGGAATAATATATATTTAGACTTTATTCAGAGTCCTTGATATACATTGAATACAGAATAGTATATTAGATGTTTAATGCGCAATTGCAGTGGCGTAATGAGGAACAAGGAAAAAGCATACACCAATTACAAATCAACAAACTACTCGTAATTCCAAACATAAATTACATTTATTCGTCACGTACTACGAAATCTAGTGCGGGGATTTGGTGCTGTAGGCGTAACCAACGTACCTACTTTATGTACGCCACTGAATGTACGTTAACAGTTATTATTATTAATAGATATAATCAATCATAAATAATTACGAATATTTATTCCATGATCCTGAAAACCGGATTGTTGTCAACAAGACTGACAACAATGCAATTGTCGCCAGCTCTCCTAGTTATCAGTCCGTTTATCGTTGGTGTTTGAACGGCTTGATTGTATATCAAAACAGGGGGATGTTCTTCATCAGAGTCGGTAGAATCATCAGAATCTAGGAAATGCTCTCTTATTTCGACAGTAGGAGAGGTCTCTCGGGCTCTTTCACCAGAAGTAACGGCATCTTGAGTATTTGAGTCTTGCTGAATATCAGAGGCTTCATTTCGCGTATCAGACGGTCCGTGTTGTGTATCAGAGAACTCTTGAGAAGAGAGTACTTCTTGTATATCAGATCCGTGTTGAGTATCAGATGCCTCTTCAGATGAGACTACTTCTTGTATATCAGATCCGTGTTGAGTATCAGAGGCCTCTGGAGATGAGACTACTTCTTGTATATCAGATTCGTGTTGAGTATCAGAGGCCTCTTGAGAAGAGACTATTTCTTGTGTATCAGACACTTCTTGCTGATTATCAGTCATTTCTCGTTGAATATCAGAAGCTTCTTTCTGAGTATCAGGCGCTTCTTGTTGAAAAGAAGCTTGTTGAGCAAAAGAAGATTGTTGTTGTACAACTTGCAGTTGCTCTACCTGTTGCTTCTGGACATAAGTGTGTCCATCTTCGCGAACAACTCGTCGGACGGCGGTAATATACTCTTTATAACTTTCATAATACGTTGACGATTCGCCGGCTGGCAGGAAGCAGTCGCATACGTGATTTTCCTCGTCTACATGTTGAGGAGAAGGACAATTTGAGCAGTCGATGCACTCTTCGTATTTGACATTTAGCTTCAAATTCTCGAGATGAATTTTCTCGGCCTGAAAAACAGAGGCATCTGTTACATATTAATATATTTTTAATCTGTACTGTGCAGCCTTCACCAATTTTAATGAATATTTTTTTTATATTTGTTAGGTGTTTTTATCCTACTACCCCCATTTTTTATATTTTTTTTAATTTCAAAAAATAAATAAAATGTACATTTAAATTAAGCCTAACCATGATGTAACGCAAACCACAGTTGGTTTTACTGTGCACTAGTTAAATCACGATATATTTTCGTATGAAAGAAATGTCAGTATAAGCCATATCAACTTTTCTGGTCCACCTAAATAATGTGTGCTCTTAGTTAGAGTTAGTTGCTCTTACTAAGAACACACATGATTTAGTACGCAATTTTAACAGACTCACCTCTAAATGTATAATTGTTGTCTCAATACGAGAAATTTCTTTCTCTATAAACTTAATTTGCGGTGACGTAGGCATGAAGTAATTTTCCGCCTCTGGACCCTCGAATCGGAATCGCTCAGCTCGAGACTCTTCTACCTTGGTTCCATCTTGAAAAGCTCCTACTTGGGGCCCGTCACCCTGGGATTCCTGAACCGAAGATTTCTCTACCTGGTTTCCTTCGCCTGATGATTCCTCGGCTTTAGCATCTCCTTGGGATTCCCCAACAGATTCCTCCTTCATCTGGAATTCTTCAGACCCGGGAGGTCCTTTTTCCTTAACTTCAGATCCCTGAGATCCCTCGCCCTGAGATCCGTCGCCTTGGGCTTGCTCTACCACTTTTTCACTATCCATAATAACAATTTTCTCTGTACTCCGTACACAACCTGTTGAGCGGAATAACTGCGCAATATCAACAGGCTGGCGGCTCAAACAAAGGCTAGCTGTGCCCGGGGTCCGAGCGAGGGAGCATGCGCGGTCCCGCCCGTTCGATAACTTGAGCTACAGTAGACATGCGCGCCCGGGATGGTGATAGATAGATGTTTACTTGCATTTATCTCGGTGCACTTTGCAACTAGATCAAATACCGCTCAATAGACGGACAAAGGGAAACAACTGCGTATATATGATAGATACCTACATACACTTAAGGTTCAGCTTTTCTGTTACAATAACATATAACAGATATATCATTTACCATCATTCATCAATAATTTAGGTATCCTGATGCAACGAGCTACATCATCCTCAATGTGGTACTTAAATGTCATGCCTGTCAGTGAGACGAATATCTTAGTACCTATTCCATGGATTCACCGTGCAAGTGCCGGGTCCATCGCGTGGTAGAGAGAAAAACTCCGAGCAAGTCTTAGACTTAAGACTACAGGAGGGGTTAAGAAATTCCTTAACGATCGATCAACACTCTCCTCCTCTGCTCGTGTTGTTCTCCCTGCCTAGCCAGATTTGGTAAATTACCATTAGAGCAGCTCTCGCACCTACTTCAAGGGCGTACAGACTAACTACATAGCCATTTTTTTTTATATTGTGGTCCTTCGTTATTATAGTAGGCCTTGGTGTTAGCTATCGGGACACCCTGTATATTAGTAGTCTAATTAGTCTCGACTAGTAAGTACGTATTACATACAAAGAGCAAGTGCCACGCCTTGCTACGCCACTGAGATGAAAATTTCAGTGTTGAGTTCACGTAGACCAACGACATCACGCAGATTGCTGGGAGCCGTCGGACGCTGGCAGCTAAAGACCATCGTGTTTTGAAGTCCTTACAAGAGAATTACGAGTATGTGACCGTCCATCGATTGATAATGATAATATTGAGCTTGAAACTTCTGCGAAAAGTTTCCACAAACACCTCAAGAAGCTTTCGGATGACTTGTTAGATCAAGACTCGTATCCGGGACAGTAATTCTTGAAACGTCCTCCTGAAGTTTGGAGGATGCTTGAAGCCTTAACCACCAATGGGCACTCAAAATGCCCCGCAATATAATAAAATTAATTGCATTATATTATGGATTAAAATTAAATGAGGGAATAAAAAAATTGATTAATACAGATGGCCATATGGCAATAAAGGAGTTCAAATGAAACAACAGTTAGGTAATCTCGCCATTATATTGTACAAAAGTTTGCATCGAGGGAAACCGGTGGCCGAGTCGCGTCGCGACTACTCGAACTGTATGCACCTATATTCGAAAACGTCTCCCAAAACAAGGTCGCGCGCGTCGCGGCTATCGGCTTCCCTCGCCCGAGTATATCATAAATAAATAAATAAACAATAAATAACTAGTAAATATGTAAATAGCTAAGGGTGCGGGGCGTATGCCGCGCTCTATCACAGAGGGTGTAGCAGCCCTGACACGACCGTGACGTCATTACATCCGTTTGATCGCTGATCATACTGAATACCACACTGAATATGTTTCTATTCAGACAAACGCTACGGTCCATCGGTCGTGTAAGGTGCATGTCGACGCCAGCGACCAGTCACCGGTCTCCGTTGACCACGAGCGACCAGTCACTAGCGACCAGTTACTCGAAGAGCCGCTTGGCGTAATGCCAGATGCGGAAGAAGTACTCGTCGCGGCGCAGCAGCGAGCCGCGCGCGTACGAGCGGATGTCAGCGTCCATGTTGTGGTCGCGCAGCCAGGACGTGGTCTGCGTGCTGAAGGACGTAGGCTCCGTCGCTTCCGTCGCCTCGCCGGGACCTTCCGACCGCACCGAGTCTGCGCGACAAAACGAGTTGTCAATAAATAAAATAAGCCTTTATTAACGTTGATTAGTCGACGTGATAGCCCAGAGGATATAACCTCTGCCTCCGATTCCGGAGAGTGTGGATTTGAATCCGCATGCACCTCCAACTTTTCAGTTGTGTGCATTTTCAGAAATTAAATATCACGTGTCACAAACGGTGAAGGAAAAACATCGTGAGGAAACCTGCATACCAGAGAGTTTTCTTAATTCTCTGCATGTGTGAAGTCTGCCAATTCGCATAGGGCCAGCGTGGTGGACTGTTGGCCTAACCACTCTCATTCTGAGAAGAGACTTGAGCTCAGCATTGACCCGAATATGGGTTGATAACGAACAAACTGTTGATTGGTTACATTTACATTTATACTTAATTAATAAATAGCAGCTTGTCTATGCCGTGGATCATCTGAGGTATGGGTAGAATAAACTCTAATCCTAGCCTCTGCCTCATTGGACCAGTTTTCAGCTTATAGATATTCCGGATCACGAAGTCCTGGATCGAGCTATAATAGATACTGAGTTTATCTTTCTTCTAAGATATTTTTAGCTACTACTGAAGCGATTTGGCTGAAATTTGAAATGGAAATAGATTTTACTCTGGATTAACACATAGGCTACTCTTTATCTCGAAAAATCCATGGTTACCCAAGATTTGAAAAAAACAGATGATTTTGACGGTATGAATGTCTGTTACTCTTTCACGCCGCGACTACTGAACCGAATTAACTCAAATTTGAAATAGATATAAAATAAAGCCTGAAATAACACAGACTACTTTTTATCCCGAAAAGATTCATAGTTTTCGCGGGATTTGTGAAAAACTGAATTCCACTCGTGTGTGAGTTGCATGTGTCAATGTGAATATTTTCCATCATTTATTACTTATCCCAATTATATAATAGATAAAGGTATATATTTCTTACGAGTATGCCTGATCTCGTACCATTAGTGAATTTAACATCATCACTAAGTATGCCACTCCGCATTAGATCAGCGGATGGTCTTAGCTCCCCCCCTTATCTTATCCCCCTCTCCTTTAAGGATGACAATGGCAATCCTGGCAATGTAGTGAGCCGTTAATAAAGGCCTCACCTTCGCCGGGCACGGCTTCGAAGGGCTCGTGCGACTCCAGCGGCTCGCTGGCGCCGATCTCGTTGACTGCGTAGATCCGCACCGCGTACGCGCGCTCCTCCGTCAGGTCGCGGATCTGGAACCGAAGCGTGGACGCGTCCACTTCTCCCACCTGAAACACAGCCGTTGTTAAAAAGGTTTGAAGATCTTTTTTTTATTCGATGACAAGATAGCCCTGCGCTCTTGCCCAGCACAGCGGGCCCGCGCGATACGTCACCAACTCAGACCAACTATTGTATAGGACCTGCCTCGCTAGACGTTACATTTCTGTCAAAGTATATGATCAACGATCTAATGCGATTATAAAAATTGTCTCTATGGAATCGACGTTAAATAGTTTACGGAGCTCTTTAACCGACGTGTTAGTCGGTTAAAGAGCTCCGTAAAAATTACTTTTTGTGCAATTGGATTGTGTAAAAAACGGGCAAAAACTTCTAGTTAAGCATAAGATATATGCAAAATCTAAGCTCGTTACGATACAGGTCCTTCTATAATTGGTCTGAGGTCACCAGTCACTCGCGTACCTGCATCCACATGGTCTTGCGCACGTCGCGCACGGCCACCGTGTAGCCCAGCAGTGGGCTGCCGCCGTCCCACTCGGGCACGCCCCACGCCACCGCCGCCACCGCGCCGCCCAGCGCGCGCAGCTCCAGCGGACCCGTCGGCGGAGACGGCACAGCTGCGACACCACACGCGACAATGTAGCACAATGTTATTGGAAGTGTTCAATATTCTTTGCTTTTCGAATACGGAGAAGCCAAAAGGAAAGTTGATGATTTTGGCAGTCTATGTGTAGTTATGTAAGCGTATAACTTCCACCGTAGCGCCTAAATAACTAAACCGTTTTTACGGAATGACATTCTAAATAAATAAAAAAAAAAAAAAAAATAATGGCCCGGGCGAAAATTACGTCATATAAAAGTTTATAAAAATGTTATACGACGAAATTTAAACCTCAGATTCTCTTATTCTTCTTTTTCTTAGCGTGGTCCCACCATATGCAGTCCGCTTTCCAAGATAATCTCGCCCTTTTTGCCCGACCTTAGGCATTCGAGTTCTTGAGTTTGTTGGCTCTCAAGTCCGCGTGTACGATGTCAAGCCTGCGCTTTTTTGGGCGGCTTCGGGCTTTAGCGAATGTTCAGACATCTGTTACCCACGTAGCTCTGCGAACGTCGTGCAACGTGACCGTACCATCTAAGACGGACTTCCTGCAGCTTATCTCCGATGTCACACTGAGCCTACTGCGAATGTGCTCGTTACTTTGTCGGTTACAATGTGTGACGTTACACATCCATCGTATCATTTTCATGTATGTGATTGAATAATTGTAAACTGTACAACAATACGGGTCGTATTAAACCTCAGATTCTAACCTCGAAAAAAAATAAGCTAAGATAATTAATTCATTATTGAAAATACGTAAACTCAAATGTATTCGGTCATTTCTGGCATACAATAATTTATAAAATAAAAAGAAAATTAAAGTTCAATAAACAAATAATTATTATAAATATTTTCCTGTTACGTCCTATTTAGACAATTTTTTACGTAGTCGGGTAGTACTTTATTTTTTTATATCTGTAACAGGATCCTTAACCCTACCCACATCGTTCACAAGTGCGTGACTCCACTCAAGGTCATTCTCTGCCATTACAGGGCCTTATTTTGATTATAGTTTGATTATCGACATTAGTTTTCTTGTTTTTGTTATCTTTTCTGAGCATTTCATTGTTTATTATATGCCTTATTAATTATTAAATATACATTTTGTTAATTATTATGGAAGTTTAATTCACTCACACCACACGCACGCTGCCATAAAGTGGTGACCCCGAAACAGTCCTAAATTAATAATAAAAAAAAAATAATGTTGCTCACTGGCGTGTGCGACGAGGCGCACGGGCGCGCAGAGCGCCGGCGGGCCGACGCCGACGCCGTTCTCGGCCGACACGCGGAACTCCAGCGGGCGGCGCGCGCGGATGTTCTCCACGCGGTGCTGCAGCGAGCCCGCCGGCGCCGTCACCACCTTGCGCCACGCCTCGCTCGCCTCCGCCTCGCGGCACTCCACTATGTAGCCTGCGAAATACAATTTTTTGACGTGACAACTCGATGGAGTCGGCTGCACACTCGAAAAAAGATGACGTCATGCGTCGTTCAAACGAAAACTTTAAATATCGGAACCATAGGTCAACACTGATGACCATTGGTTCCTTGGTCACTAACTATGGGCCTTATAAGAAGGCTCAGAGTCACACAGCGGGCAATGAAACGAGTTATGTTCGGAGTATCTCTGCGTGATCGAATCAGAATTGAGGAGATCCGCAGAAGAACCAAAGTCACCGACATAGCTCAACGTGTCGCGAAGCTGAAGTGGCAATGGGCGGGGCACAGTTCGAACAGCCGATGGCCGTTGGGGTCCCAAGGTGCTGGAATGGCGACCCCGCACCATAAAGCGCAGTGTTGGCCGACCCGATGGCCGCTGCTGGAATGGCGACCCCGCACCAGAAAGCGCAGTGTTGGCTGACCCCCCACCAGGTAGTCTGATGACATCAAGCGAGTCGCAGGGATTCGCTGGATGCAGGTGGCTCAGTATCGTGATGTTTGGAAGTCCCTACAAAAGGCCTGTCCTGCAGTGAATGTCCATCGGCTGATATGATGATGATTATTATTATTTTATTTAAATATAATAAATATAGTCTGTCTCTACTCACTGGTGAGTGGCGCGCCGCCGTCGTACTCTGGAGGCTCCCACTGTAACGTGACGGAGCGCGACGTGACGCCTCCGGTGCGGACACGACGCGGCGCGCTCGGCGGCGCTGCGCACAAACAAAACAAAAGTCAAAGTGAGGCCTCCTTCATCCAAAAATTAAATATCACGTGTCTCAAACGGTGAAGGAAAACATCGTGAGGAAACCTGCATACCAAGAGTTTTCATAATTCTCTGCGTGTGTGAAGTCTGCCAATCCGCATTGGGCCAGCGTGGTGGACTATTGGCCTAAACCCTCTCATTCTGAGGAGTTTCGAGCTCTGCAGCGAGCCGAATATGGGTTGATAACATTTTATCTTATATATAATAAGTTTTTTTGTCTTATGTATCTGCAATCGGTAGACAGACTATAAGCAGATTTGTTGGAATAAATTTGGCTTAACCAGACAGAAAGACCATTGTCTTCAAGTCTGCACAGAGTCGAGCACATCAGCTCGCTTTAACCGCTTAACTCTTTCCACAGTTAATATCCCGGAGGCCAGTGGATTGAGATGTTTCAGCAATCTTTCTTTGTGTTTCAGCTTATATTTGTTGGGTTGATAATGAACTGTCTGTCGCTATCAATACTTACATGGTCCATCTTCGAGGGTGAAGTCTTGATCGCTTTCATAGGGTGCACTGACACCTATTCTATTCCTGGCGCAGATTCTGAAGCGGTATTTCGTTCGTGTCTCCAGTTTCTCCACACGTGTCTCAGTCTTCAACGCAGTTGTCACCAGACGCCATATTCCTTCGGCGCCAGCTTCAACGCTATAGTCCAGTACGGGACACCCGCCGTCCGACGCGGGTTGTTGCCACGTCAATGTGACCCCAGAGGATGTGGTGCCGAAGTAGCCGAGGGGACCCTGCGGCGCTGACGGCACGTCTGCGAATGAGTAGCATCGTATTATCAACCGATTTCATATAAATAAAAATCGCAGCTCATTAGAGCTACCTGGAACCCGACCCACCTCGCCTCGAGTGGTTAGTATACTTCGTGTGGATTTGTATGGGCATACGCTCACTACATCAACTCCGTACCATCACCGGATCGCCTCGCTTGCGAGGTGTCCACGCGCGGACTGCGAGTGCTATAGTATGCGCGTTATCATCTGAGTCGTCCGGTCATAAAAGTCAAAAAAGATAGGAATGTGCAGCGCGCCTACCTGCGCACCCTAATTATCGATAAACGGCTACCTGCGCACGTGCTAATGATGAGTCAATAATGATTTGGACGATTCTGATTGGTCGGTTTCTAATGTAATTGCATTGCGTATTTTTTTTGCTATAAATGTGTTTACTGCAATTAAATAAATACATTCATGTGTTACTCGTTGCGCACTATGGATACTTTATTTTCTAACGTTGATCTGAAGAAATTACATGGCGATATTAGCCCTCAAGCTCGAACACTGATTCACAACGTATTCCTGTTTCTCAATGAATTGAAAATTGATCCGAATAAAGTGGCTTCTCTAAATTTCAACAAACCACGTGAAATGGCCGCATTTGTTTGTGGTGTGAGCAGAGCGACAGTGGACCGAATCAAGACGGAAGTATCACAATCAGGCAGTACCTGTATACCAAGAACAAATTTTAAGAAACCACAAACCGTCACTAATATTGACGATTTTGATAAAAGTGTGTTGAAGCGAACTGTAGCTTCATTTTATGAGAATGGAGAGTATCCATCCGTGGCGAAAATTTTAGAAAAATTCCGTGAACAATTACCCGATTTTAAATGCGGCAACACTTCAATGAGAATACTACTGAAGGAGGTTGGGTTCCAGTATAAGAAAAATAGCGAAGGACGTAAATATTTAATGGAAAGAACTGATATTGTTTGTGCTAGAATGGACTTTTTAAGGAAATTGGATTTACTTAGAAGAACTAACGATCAGCGACCACGTTTCTATCTAGACGAAACATGGATTAATCAAAACCATGCAAGAAAGAGGATGTGGCTTGGAAGCAACGATGAAGGAGGTTTCAAGAATCAGCCTGTGGGAAAAGGCCAAAGATTAATAGTTTGCCATGCGGGTTCTGCAAGGACTGGCTTCGTTCCAGATGCGAAGCTAATATTTAAAGCGGTGAAATCAAAGGATGCTGATTACCACACAGAAATGGATGGCGAAACATATATGGCATGGTTTTCCGAATTCCTGAATCTACTTGAAGAGCCCTCAGTTATAATTGTCGATAACGCAAGCTATCATTCGATACAGTTGGAAAAGATACCCACAAGAAACACGAGGAAAGCTGAAATTCAAGAATGGTTGACAAAGAAAAAGATTCCATATTCCAGCAACGAAATTATTGAAGAATTAATAAGAAAAGTAAAAGCCAGTAACCCGCAGAAGGTCTACGCTTTAGACCATCTGGCAAATGAACGAGGTCATGAAGTAATAAGGCTCCCTCCATATCACTGTCAATATAACCCAATAGAATTAATTTGGGCACAAGTAAAGGGAGAAGTTGCGAAGAATAATAATACCTTCAAGATAGCAGATGTCGAAAATCACCTCCACCGAGCCATAGAAAATGTCACACGAGAAGACTGGGCCAAATGTGTTAGGCATGCCGAAGAACTTCAAAACAAAGATTTACAAAAAGCTCTAATTAGAGATCACGCGCCGCTTATAATAAATTTGGCAGAAGACGAAGATTCAGATTAATTTTATTTAGTTAATAATTATATAATATGAAATATGTATTATATTAAATCAAATATTGTTAATTTTTTTAATTTTGTGAACAAGATACGATAATAAACTTTACTTATCGATAATATGTCTTTCATTGTTACACCCTTCACTAGACGGCTCCATAAGACCCATAAGTGCAAGCGAGATAGATATAGAGAAATGATTTATGGCCCTAAGACTCAGTTGTTAACGCGCGTACTATAGGTGCACCACCCGATAGCTAGGTGTGATACGTGCACACATAGGACCAAATGCTTGTAGATTACTCGGAAATTCGTAGACAATGCGGCGTCCACCCGTGGTCCACCTGTCGACTACAAGTGGATGCCTAGCGACGAGGCGGTGCGGGTCCCGGGTAACTCTAATGAGCTACGATCTTAAGTATTCTAAATTAAGAAGAATAACATTTTTTTTAATATGACCTGAATGATAATAATAAACAATTAAGTAAAAAGACAGTGAATATATTATATTCTTATTAATTTGTTTTTTTTTATAACCTGATGTTGTGACGATGCAATGCCTTGTAAGATGGAAGCAGGATTATTTGGAAGAGGTATTTACAAATTTACCCATACTCCTGACGGTTTTTACCCCGAAAACTTAAACTTGACAAATAAATACAGAATGCAAAAACATAAAATGTCTTAGGTACTTATGAGATAATTTTATAGTTTAGATTTAATGAAAAAATGTCACTGAGATGTCAATGAGAAAAATTTGCTTTTAACAAAATTTTCATTTTTATGATATTTGGCTCGGTTTTTTGGATTAAAATTGGCATCAAAGTGATTCTTTATCGCGAAATACCCCGTGGTATTATTTTCATCTCGAAATGTGATATTAACAGTTGTTTTTGTTTCAGAGCGGGGCTACGCTGCGCGGCGGTGCGGTCGCCGGGCCGCCTGCTCTGCAGGCCTCCTCGCTGCCGCTGCCGCTGCCGGGGCTTCGCTCGCATAAAGACTTTATTGTGCATAGTTTTAATATTTTTTCATTTTGTTAAATACGTGTTGTGAAGTATGAATCCCAGTGCTTCTCAAGTTGATTGCCTAGAATGCCCACACTGTAACGATGGCAGGCTGTTTAAAGGCCGCAGAGGCCTGAATATTCATATCGCACGCTGTCACGGACCACCAACGCAATCTTTGACTTGCCCAAATTTTACAAGCGATCAAACAAGCAGCGATAATCAGGTTCCATTCGAAATCTTATTATGTAAGTACAGTCAAAATATTCCATTAGTAAAACGCATTCCGCGGGGAGCTAGGATATCATTAGCTAGATCCTTATCACAGACCATCCAAAATGTATTATCAAATTCACTTTCGGCTTGGCAAAATCTCTTTCTTTTTTCCTATAAACATTTCTATGTCAATAAAACAGAAAGCGGGTCGTTATGTGCAAAATTAAAAAAAAATAGTTTGGATGATCGCGTTTTTTCAATTCCTGATTATTCATTTCGGACACAAAATTACAATTTGAAGAAAATTGTGGAAAACAAGGTTATGGATGGGGATCTTAAAAACGCCGCCCGCATATTGTTCTCTAATGATACTTTAGCTCCTTTCAATGAGGTAACTCTGGAAGCCTTAAACGAAAAGCATCCTTCACCAAATACCAACACTTTGCTTCCAGACCCACCACTTAAGCGTTCGTTTTTGCAGATAAAGGATGAGGAGACTTACGCTGCGATAATGTCATTTTCTAGTGGCTCTGCTGGTGGCATGGACGGCATAACTCCACAACATCTAAAGGATCTTGTGGCAGTTACTGCTGGGGACGCCGGCAGAGCGCTATTGAGTGACATTACCAGACTTTGTAATCTCATGTTATCTGGCGAGGTAAATTCATCCTTTTTACCATTCCTTTACGGTGCAAGGCTTTGTGCTTTTAATAAAAAGGACGGTGGGATCCGCCCCATCGCTGTTGGTTGTACTTTTCGCCGTTTGGCGGCAAAATTAGCGTGTAGACACATTGTCACTACCCTAAAGGAAAAGTTTCAACCAATTCAAGTAGGGTTTGGTAGTAAAGGTGGTTGTGAGGCAGCAGTACATTCGGCTCGTACATTCTTAAAGAATGGCGAGGTTGAAGTACTGCTGAAAGTAGACGTGAAAAATGCTTTCAATTCTTTGGATAGGGCAACTTTGCTGAACGAAGTTTCAACGCATCTTCCTGAAATTTACCCATATGTTTGGCAATGTTACAGCTCAGATACCAAATTGTTTTTTGGAAATAACGGTATTAAATCTAGTGTAGGCGTTCAGCAGGGGGATCCTTTAGGTCCAGCCCTTTTCAGCTTAGGGATACATAGCCATATCTCAAATTTAACATCTAAATTTAACATATGGTATCTTGATGATGGAACTATTGGAGGCAACGTGATTGATGTCTTAAAAGATCTTAACGAAGTTAAGCAAAAATTTAGTCAAATTGGTTTAGAATTAAATTACTCGAAATGTGAATTATTTTTCACGGAAAGACTGTCGCAAGAACGACAATTACTGGCTTTTGAATTATTTAATAGAATTGCTCCCAATATTAAAATAGTTAACAAGCAATCACTTTGCCTACTTGGTGCTCCTCTTTATGACGAAGCCATTCAACCCAATTTGGATCAAAAACTCAAAACATTTTCGGCTAATACAGACAAATTGGGCTCTCTAAATTCTCACATAGCTTTTTCGATTCTAAAACATTGCCTTTTTGTACCTAAATTAATGTACGTTCTACGTTCTAGCCCAATTTGGAAATTTCCTGGTCAACTCGAAAATATGGATGCCACCTTACGAATCACACTTGAAAAAATTCTAAATTTGCATTTTGATGATCAGTCTTGGAATCAAGCTACTTTACCGGTCAAATACGGTGGCATCGGCGTGCGAAAAATTTCTAGTGTTGCTCTTCCGGCTTTTCTTTCCTCTGTGCATAGTATAAAAGAGCTCAGTTCTCGTATTCTTAATTCCAATTCAGTTTGCATAACCTATGCCACAGAGGCTCTAGAGAGTTGGAAGGTCAGATGTCCCAACGTTGACATCCCAAAGGAACGTACTACACAAAAACTTTGGGATGCTCCATTGGTTCAGCTGACACATGAAAATTTAGTTCAAAATCTTACAAGTGCTGTAGATAGAGCCAGGCTTCTAGCATTATCCGAAAAGGAATCTGGGTATTGGCTCCATGCCTTGCCATCGAAAAATCTTGGCACTTTATTAGACAACGAAAGTTTTCGTGTGGCTCTAGGACTCAGATTGGGTACACCATTGTGTTTAGAGCACAAATGTCCATGTGGGAAAGAGGTGAGTAAATTTGGAATCCACGGGCTTTCATGCCAAAGGAGTGGCGGTAGGCTATTTCGGCATGGCTCTCTTAATGACATAATAAAAAGGGCTCTTGCCACCATAAATATTCCTGCGCTAATCGAGCCGTTAGGAATCAGTCGGGATGATGGCAAGAGACCTGATGGATTGACGCTGGTTCCCTGGGAAATGGGGCGGGCCCTAATGTGGGACGCTACATGCGTCGACACATTAGCACCGTGTCATATCAGGGAGACAGAATCAAGACCGGGAGCCGCAGCAGAAAAAGCTGAAACCGGTAAGTGGCTCAAGTATGCCTCTCTAACAGAGAGTTACATATTTGTACCTTTTGCCGTGGAGACCCTTGGGCCATGGAGTCGCAGTGCCAAAAAATTTTTCCGTACTATTTCACCGCGGCTTGTTGCCTCGACTGGTGACAGAAGGGCTGGCTCATTTTTTGCGCAAAGGATCAGCCTGGCTGTCCAGCGCGGAAATGCAGCCAGTATTCTTGCCACCATTCCACGTGGGCATGATTTGTATAGTTATTAGGATAAGTTAGCTTAAGTTCCTTATTGTATTCTTTCTCAATAAAAAAAAAAAAAGACGAATATTAAAAAAAAAAAAAAAAAAAAAAAAGTTTAGATTTTATAGTATAGATATTTATAGAAAACAGTTTGTGGGAAATGCAATTTTCTATACTTATAATAAATCAATACAATTCTGTACATGAAATATATTTCCAAAATAACTATCAGGGGTGATTAGTGATCGATACTGATGCAAAAATGCAATCAGTAAAATTTTTGTCTGTCTTTATGTTAGTTATAGAAACAAAAACTACTCGACGGATTTTAACGAAACTTGGTATAATTATTCTTTATACTCCTGGACAGGTTATAGTATACCTTTTATCACGCTACTATCAATAGGAGCAGAGCAGTGAAGGTAAATATTGGGAAAACGGTAGAAGTTACTCCATATTTACAGCAATACTACTGTAAGGGCTGGATTAAAAAATCTAAGGGCGACCGGTAGTATCAAATAAATGTTGATTGTTGTAGAATTTTGTAGTAGAATTTACTAGTCCATAATATTTTCCATGTACAGTAAATAATTAAAATAATCAGGTAAAATATCGATTTCAATCAACTCACCATAAACTGCAAGTGGAATATCAACAGACGCGGCTCCGGCCTCGTTGACCGCCTCCACGGAGTACTTGCCGGTGTCAGACCTCCTAACACTTCTTATGGTCACGGTGGTCACATCTTCCTCTGCGGAGACTTCGACCCTTTGCACGTCAACGTCCACGCCGTCTTTCCTCCAGCGAACCTCCGGGTGAGGAACGCCGGTCACTCGCACCGCCACCGACCAGTCCTCCCCACTTACGTATTCGCGTTTCACGATTTCCTCATCAACGATAGTCACTGTAGGTTTCTGCTGTATACGTATCGAGCACTTTGTTTCCACGTGACCGTATTTGTTGCTCGCTTTGCAACGGTATTCACCCTCCACCTCGGTAGCAGCGGTAAGGGTTAGCGACGCTACACGATCGCGGTAACTTCCCGTAGACCGCGGTAGTGTTTTACCGTTTTTGGTCCACGCGACAGTAGGCATGGGGTATCCGCCGAAAATGCACGACATTTCAATGTTTTCGTCGAGGGACGCGACGACATTCCTCAACGGTTTCTCGACAGTGGGCGGGCCTTCTTTGATCACGGTCTCGATGCGGACGAACTCTGTGATCTCGGACGATTCACCGACGCCTACTTCGTTGACGGCGAATACTCTGAATCTGTACGAAGACCCGGTGTGCAGGTCGTCGACTCGTCGTTGCAACGATCTGATGTTTTCTATTGCGGTCCACCTGCGTAGAAATTGTGTGGGTAACAATTATTTCATTTGAGTCAATTTAGTACAATTATTATGGGCTCACACAATGGGCAGGCCACGTTTGTTCGAAGAGTCGATGGACGTTGGGGTCCCAAGGTGCTGAAATGGTGACCCCGCACCGGGAAGCGCAGTGTTGGTGACCCGACACAGGATTCGCAATGGCGTGCACTTCATACATGCACTAAAGTACTGCATACCCTAAGGGTTGTTTTCTTAATGTTTACTAAACGAACACTTTCCCAGTTTGGTTGATTTTTTTTACTACCCTGATCGACAAACTTATACACGCCACTGGGATTAGATCCCAACACCTCGTGATCTCAAACCACATCCCGATTACTATAGTCTGGCAAGTTCGTTGATGACACTCCCATGATATGTGGGCGACGGGGAAAATACTGCACGGGTGTGAAATCGTGCGTGCGGGGAAGTGAGGTGCATCAGTCGTGGGTTTTTCTTTCATAGCTACAAGCCCCCCAACCCACGCGGAGGCTGTATCTCCGTACCGTGAACCGTAATAGATAGACAGTTGAAATGAGAAAAACGTGTGCGTATCGGGACGCTCGACAAAAGTGATAACTTAAACATGCTGCTGAGAAAGGGAAGTTAGACAGAGTGGCGCAGTAACGCGTTACGTTATAAATCGGTTTACATATCCCATAATAAGTTATACTTCAAAAACAGAATAATAGAATTATTTAAGGGGGCTCCCATAGAATGAACGTGATTTTTTGCCGTTTTTATAAGTTATAAATGATAAGGAAACCCTTCATTCGTGAGTCCGACTCGCACTTGGCTAAAAAACCAGCCAAGTCTAAGTTATTAGTTACAAGTAAATTACTAACTCAGCGGTGTCGATCTCCTGGTACTCAAGGATGTAGCACTGGATCGGCGAGTAGCCGTCGTGTTCGGGCTCCGACCAACACACGTGCACCGACGTGTCCAACACCTCCAACACGCAGGGCTTGCCGGGCGGATGCGGCACGTCTGGAACACACATCCATTGTCACCAAAGAAAGAAATGTGGCGACCAAGAAGGTCGCACGCTGTTAGATTGGCCGTTGTCTTATTTTTAAATATGGAACGCAATAGGCTACTCGCCTGCTGTATAAAACTAAGAAGACTTTTTGCATATAGGCAGTTTAGATGCCTAGAAACTCTACGTCACATTTCTATTTGTGAAAATAATCTCGTGATTGTAATATTTTTATAAAACAAAATTGTATTTTTACAAACGCCAATCATAAACTGTGACATCATTCGACCGAAAATGTGACATTTTTTCATTTATATTAAATTTTTTTACTGGTTATTATTGACGGGACAAATAAAATATAGCTTTTAATACTTCCATAAATTAATTTAAACACTGTTTACAAAAGAGGCAAGTAGCCTATTGTGCGGATTGCGTATTCTGACATATGTCGATTTCACATTATACATTCTATGTAACAAATGTCATCTAGTGTCAACCATTCGTGGATATCATGCAGTACATTTAATGTTTATTTGAATAAGTTGTTAATAAAGACCTAATAGGGCCGACTGGCGTTGAAAAACGTACCCATAACGATGACCTCGATGTCAAGTTGCGCGTCACCGAACTCATTCTCCAGCCGCAGCGTATATACGCCGGCGTCAGCGGGCTCGGTCCTCCGCAAGGTGAGGGAGGCCGCGCCGGGCTCCGAGACCGGCTTGCGTCGCTTGGAGCGCGGGAGAGGCTCGCCGGCGCGCCGCCACGTGTCGCGCGCCATACGCCCCGTGTACCGCACCGTGAGCGTAGCGTCAGCGCCGCGTCGTACGCGACAAACCTTCTCACACTCCACGAACATGGGGGCGGTGCCTGCCTCTGGATAAATAACCAATCAATCAATAAATAAATCAATCAATCAATCAATCAATCCATCAATCAATCAAAAATTTCAAGTTTTCAACTTTAAGCATTGACTCTCAGTGCACCAAAAGCCTAACAGGAAGTAACTGAGCATACGAGTACATTGGCTTTATACGGAGATACTTGTTAAGCCATGCAATTATTGTAATTTAGCATTTATTATTTTTATTTTTATACTCTTATCTGTATATTTGTATATTTTATACTGGGTGTTTTTTACCTTTGAATAAACAATTATTATTATTATTATTATCATTATTATTTAAGCTATATATATTGGTCGACCTAGTAGGATAGGTGGATCGAAGACATCAAGCGGGTTGCAGGTTATATTATGTAAGAAATAGTAGTCTGAGACGGATATGACTTCAAATGGCCCGACTTGTTTCCGTAAAGAATGGGGCGTTAGAGAGGGATACTGATCGGTTGGCGGGAACGACTTGCGATATAAGTCGCTCGTGGTACGATCGGCTTCAGTGTGTTCGAGCCGTCCACATTTCTTGTTGTGTAATTCTTTAAGGGTTACTTGGGATAGGCGGGGAAAGTGACTTGAGTAAAAAAGGGGAGTGTTTGTTAACAGTCAAAGGCGCCTTTAACCCTACACACAACGTTCACAAGTACGTGACTTCACTCAAGGTTATTCTCTGCCATTCTACGGTCTTATTTTGGTTACAGTTTAATTTATTAATTAAATTTTTCTGACAAATGTGGTGAATCATAGCCTTTGTTCGAGATTAGTTTTCTTATTGTTTGTAAACCAATTCTGAATCTGCTAAAAATTGTTTATTTATTTATTTTATTAGTATAATCAGCTGTGTATAGAGAATTTAATTGCCTATTGGGATTGCTTACTGCGACAAATGAAGAAATTATTGAAATTAAACAGTATTTATAGCCGGAGCTAATTCAAAAATTCCTTCATTCAGTTGATCAGAGAATCAATACCAGAACTTTTTAGTAATTTACTAAAACGTTAATGTGATAAAGACTCACCTTCGACTTTGAGTTTCGTCGAACATCTAGTATCTTCTAATTGACATGAATATTCACACTGGTCTTCTTCTGTGCACTTTCTGATAACGAAAACACGTTTCCTTCCATCCGATATGAGGTTGAATTTTTCGGAGTCTTCGATCGCGGTTTTCCGCCGGAACCAAGTGACCCTGTCACTTTCTTCTGGCACTTCGACGGTTAAATAAGCATCAGTGTTGACAGGCACCACGATGAACTCCGGCAATCTCAGTGTGAAGTCAATGGAAGGTTCTTCAACAGTGAGCCGAGCGGTACACTTATCATTACCGACTTCGCAAGCGTAAACTCCTTCGTCACTCTCTTCACAATCGTATATCTTTAATTTTTGTTTCTTTCCATCTATCGTGAGCTGAATTCTATTCGAGAACTGAATTTCAGAGCCATCTTTGAACCAACGCACTAGTGCGTCGCCCTTCGTGAGCTCGATCTCGAAAGAGGCTCGGTTTCCTCTATTTACTCTTTGATCGCGAAGCCGCGTTATTATCTCTGGAGGCAGCTCTACGACGGTCACTTCAGCGGTACATTCGTCGTCACGCAACTTGCAAGCATATTCTCCTTCATCGTGAACCGATGTATTTCTTATGAAAAGCTTCCTAACGTTTCCACGTTTCTCTATCTCGTACTTATTTCTCTTGGGTTTAATAATTCGTCCATCTTTTTCCCAAGTGACGTCAGCTGTCTCTGAATTGATCTCTACTTCTAGTATGGCGATATCTCGCTCCTTGACTTCGAAATCTTGCAACTTACGAACGAATTCAGGTATAGTCTCGTTCACTATTAATGTCGTTGCAGTTTCTTGATCTTTGACGATACATTTTATAGTTCCTTCATCGGTTAATTTACTCTTTTTAATTCTTAGCTTATGTATTCGGCTTTCTTGTATAATTTCTCTATGGTCCATACCACTGAGTTCCTTACCGTTGTGATACCACCTTGTAGAAACTGTATGAGATGTTTCGCATTCTAGCACCACTGTCTTGCCTTCCTCCGTTTCATATCGTTTCTTTAGGTACCTAATGAATGTTACTTTATCAACGTCTATCGTGACTCTTGCTCCATGAGACGCTTTACCAGCAGAGTTTGAAGCGACGCATTTGTAATCACCAGAATCGACTTCGGAATCCACATTAGTTATAACCAGTTCTATGTTTTCACCGTCGAAGTTCTGAGTTACGGTATCACTAGTTGTAAGTATATTGTTATTTCTGTACCAAGTAATCGATGGCACGGGGTTTCCGGTAACTTTAGCATTCAATCGTATTACGCCCTTTTCTTTTACAGTTAACTCATGGAATCTATTTATGAATAGTGGAGGTTCAGCGTCTTCTTCAGTCGGTTCTAAAACAATAAATTTAATTAACTGATAATACATATATGCCTTTTTATATTATGGCATTCAAAGTTACTTGTAAATTATTAGAATACTAGCAGACGTCTGCGATTTCGTTTGCGTGGACTTCAGTTTTTTACAAATCGAATTGTAGCTGCAGCGCAGCGGAGAAACAAACAGACACAAACTACCAAACCTTTGTAATATTAGTATGATACCGATTACAATATAAATAAATCCATAATAAATACTACAAAATTCCTTACCTTCAATTGTGATTACTGCACTAGTCTCAGCGTTCCCTTCGCTGTTAGTAGCTTTGAGAGAATAAACTCCATCATCTTTCCCTCTCTTTGGTTTGATTATCGTAATGGAATGTATGTTGCCATCGGTTTTCTTTATTGGCTCTTTAATGGGCTTATTATTTTTATACCACGTGACCTTTGGCTCAGGGCTTCCAACCACTTGAGTAGTAAGAACAACACTTTCCCCTTCCCTTATAGTCATGCTCTTCAGAGGTTCGATGACTTGAGGCTTTTCTTTTTCACCCGTTTTTATTTTTAGCACAATAGGTAAACTAGCTTCCCCTTCCCTGTTTACTGCTAATACTGTGTACGTTCCCTCTTGGAACTTTTTAACGTTCGATATTTTCAAGACACTGCAGTACATGTGCATGTCAGATTCAATGGCTACAGAAACTTCATCATCCGGAACTACTTCTTCTCCTTTGAAGAACCACGCAATGTCAGGTTCGGGGATAGCGACTAAGCGGCACTCTAGGAATATTTGCGAACCTTCATCCACGTACTGTGCCTTCGGGCGTTTGGAGAAAGTTGGGGGGATTCCTTCGAGGATATCAGCGAGGGAAGATTCACGGGATAGGCTTTTACGTGACAACGGAGCCATTTCTGAGCCATGATCGGAAAGCGGTGCGTCAACTGTCAACTCGGCAGTACTGGATGCGAAACCAGCCGCGTTTTTAGCTACGCAAGTAAATGTGCCTGCGTCTTCAGGGAACACCTCTCTGATTATCAACGTGGCAACATTGTCATCGTCATAGTACATCTGGAAGTCTTGCGAAGGTTTTATGATGGCCGTTTGTCGGAACCAAGTTATTTGCGGCCGAGGATATCCTTCCACTTGGCATTCGAATTGTACTGTCGAACCGTCAGGGGTGTGTTTTGGACGTAATTTTTCTACAAATATAGGACCGATCGCCCTCTCCTCTGAAGTTGGTTCTAAAAACAATAATATTTAATTTAGGAATATTAGACATTGAGGGTAATGTAGATTAGCTGTCAATACAAATTAGCCAATTCGATCGATTCAGGTGTGGCTGTTAAACTTCTTGAAGTACAAAATAAATTTGATGACGGAAATAAAGGGTGACTGATCTAAGTACTTACTTTCAAAAACGGGCAGCTTGTCAATTTTCTCATTAAGTTTCTTCTGCAGGTAGAGAGTATAATTAGTTTCGTCCATCAGATACTGCGCGGGCACCCAGCCCTTTTCTTCCGTGAGATGCTTGCGAACGAACCACCAGTCCTGATTTGTTGTGTCTGCAAAACGTTTCCGAGTCGTTAGCGATCGTAGAAAGAGAATCGACGTGCCACTTGGGTAGTGCCGACTCAGTCTAAGATGGACATTTTGTAGGCCTCCGTGGCGCAGTAGTATGCCCGATGGATTTACAAGACGAAGGTCCTGGGTTCGATCCTTGGGCCAATTTGGGTTTTCTTAATTGGTCCAGGTCTGGCTGGTGGGAGGCTTCAGCCGTGGTTAATTACCACCCTACCGGCAAAGACGTACCGTATACAAGCCGAAGGGAGTGTAGATTTTCATCCTCCTCCTAACATGTTAGCCCGCTTCCATCTTAGACTGCATCATCACTTACCATCAGGTGAGATTGTAGTCAAGGGCTTACTTGAAAAAAAATAAGCTTAGTTTGGAAGATGTAGACCACATGTATGTAAGTTTGTTCTACCACATTCACACCATACAAACCACATACTTCTGAGTCTGACGGTCTCGACGCGGCATCGTTCCGGAACGCTAAATCTGTTGACGGCACGTCCTTGCGGGGTTGTAACTATTGTCTGGCAAGTTCGTTGATAACTCCCATGATATGCGGACAACGAAAACACTGCGCGGGTGTGAAATCGTGCGTGCGGGGAAGTGACGTGCATCAGTCGTGGTTTTATTCATTGCTACACGCCCTCCGACCCGCGCACAACATCGGGAGTGTTACGAACGAAGTTGCCAAGCTACAACCATTGACCCGTTCTGGGAATCGAACACAGGACAGCACTACCAACAGGGATGATGACTAGGTTTGAATATATATTTTTATGATACTTTCGGGTAAATAATTCTAGATATTTGCAAAATAAATAGGATTATAAAATTTTAAAATCTATTAAAAATATTTCATCGTGATTAGATGAAAATTCATACAGTTTTAGCTTCCTTACATTAAATGTGGCATTTTTCAATACATGAACTATAAACATAAACGCACAAATAACAAAGGTATGAGTAATTTTGTTTGACAGCCCATACAAATCTAACGATGATTATGCACCTACGACGTCATTAAATCGTACCATTTTGTATGTAGCGTTTTTCAGGGATCCGCGGCAGCGCCGCAAATCTGACCCTTTAAATTCCTGTAGCTTAGAAAGTAATGATCGCAGATACCCTGTTACTTTTACAAAATTGCTTTACTATTAGCACACTCTTAATTTATATACAATTAAAACTGTCATCATCCCTACTGCGCCAGACAGGACGCGAAATGCAAATAGGTTTAATATTGGACTAGCTGATGCCGCGCGGTTTTACCCGCGTGGTTCCCGTTCCCGTAGGAAATCGGGGACAATGTATAGCCTTCGTTGATAAGTGGGCTATCTAACACTGAAATAATTTTTCAAATCGGACCTGTAGTTCTTCAGATTAGCGCGTTCAATCAAACAAACAAACAAACTCTTCAGCTTTATATATTAGTATAGAGTATAGATTTAATAGACGTAGGTTACCCACCTAGTATATAGAGGCGCTCGCCTTCGACCAAGTTGATTGCTTCATCGGTTTCAGCCACATAGCTGTAGACTGCAAACACGGTGTCTCCACAGCGCACGTCTGCCGGACTTGCTGTAATAACCAGTGCCGGATTAAGCTAGCGCAAGGCCGGTAGCAAATTTAAACAGGGGGCCCTTTTAGGTTAAGAAAAACAAATTCTAATTTGTTTTTCCCCCAAAAGTTATCTTCATATTTAAAAATTTTAGGGTTTTCCTGAGATCTACAATATCCTGCATTTTTGTTTTCAAAATTGCAGGTTTATTACTTTCGGAGATTCAAGTTTTTTTTTGAAAGAATATTTGCCATATTTTTTATAATATAACCAATATTCCCATTTTCCTCCAAGAAGTCGGGAAAGACTGTGCTAGGAGTAGGTACGACAATAGACCAACAGGGTGAGGATTGAACCACCACCCGTCGGTGATGAGTCCACCCGCTTTTACCGTTGAGCTATTGAGGCTGAGGTTTGAATCAAGCTTTAACAGTACGTATATATATCTTCGAATAACTCGAAAAGCCATTTGTTTTAAAATGATCCTCATAAGGAGCTCTTTAATTTGATGAATCACACTGTATGAGAGCCGTGATAGCCCAGTGGATATGACCTCTGCCTCCAATCCCGGAGGGTGTGAGTTGGAATCCGGTCCGGAGCATGCACCTCCAACTTTTCAGTTGTGTGCATTTTAAGAAATTAAATATCACGTGTCTCAAACGGTTAAGGAAAAACATCGTGAGGAAACCTGCATACCAGAGCATTTTCTTAATTCTCTGGGTGTGTGAAGTCTGCCAATCCGCATTGGGTCAGCGTGGTGGACTATTGGCCTAATCCCTCTCATTCTGGAGGAGACTCGAGCTCAGCAGTGAGTCGAATATGGGTTGATGATGATGATGACTGTATGAAGTTTGCAAAAAAAAAATTTGTCCATATTGCCCACCAAAATTGACCTTCATATTTTATTCTCGGACGCGGGGCCCCCATCTGAACGCGGGGCCTGTAGCAAATGCCACCTACCGCCCAATGGCTAAACCGGCGCTGGTAACACACAACCACATCGCGACTGTCGGGAGTGTTTGGTGCTGCAGCCGCTTTCGCACGACAACGACTATGTCTGTAGAATAGGTAGACACTTTCTAGGGTTCCGTAGTCCACAAGGAACCCTTATAGTTTCGTCATGTCCGTCTGTCAGTCCGTCCGCGGTTTAGCGCAGAGACTATTGCTACTAGAAAGCTGTTAATTTGCATGAATATGTACTAACTAAAAGAGTTAAAAAGGGGCTGAAGTATTTTTAAATACAAATAGTTCATGTTTTTAGTTTTATTTTTGTAAAATGATTAGTGAACTATTTTATACTTTACCATGCGAACACGCGGGCGTCCGCTAATATAATAAAAGCAACAATTAATTTTCATTTATACGATTATCTTACAAATGAAAATTAATTGTTGTCCGTTATTCACGCTAAGGAGTATTGGGTTTAATTGTAATCCGTTACTCACGCTAAGGAGTATTGGGTTTAATTGTAATCCGTTACTCACGCTAAGGAGTATTGGGTTTAATTGTTATCCGTTATTCACGCTAAGGAGTATTGGGTTTAATTGTTGCCCGTTATTTACGCTAAGGAGTATTGGGTTTAATTGTTGTCCGTTATTCACGCTAAGGAGTATTGGGTTTAATTGTTGTCCGTTATTCACGCTAAGGAGTATTGGGTTTAATTGTTGTCCGTTATTCACGCTAAGGAGTATTGGGTTTAATTGTTGTCCGTTATTCACGCTAAGGAGTATTGGGTTTAATTGTTGCCCGTTATTTACGCTAAGGAGTATTGGGTTTAATTGTTGCCCGTTATTTACGCTAAGGAGTATTGGGTTTAATTGTTGTCCGTTATTCACGCTAAGGAGTATTGGGTTTAATTGTTGTCCGTTATTCACGCTAAGGAGTATTGGGTTTAATTGTTGTCCGTTATTCACGCTAAGGAGTATTGGGTTTAATTGTTGTCCGTTATTCACGCTAAGGAGTATTGGGTTTAATTGTTGTCCGTTATTCACGCTAAGGAGTATTGGGTTTAATTGTTGTCCGTTATTCACGCTAAGGAGTATTGGGTTTAATTGTTGTCCGTTATTCACGCTAAGGAGTATTGGGTTTAATTGTTGTCCGTTATTCACGCTAAGGAGTATTGGGTTTAATTGTTGTCCGTTATTCACGCTAAGGAGTATTGGGTTTAATTGTTGCCCGTTATTTACGCTAAGGAGTATTGGGTTTAATTGTTGCCCGTTATTTACGCTAAGGAGTATTGGGTTTAATTGTTGTCCGTTATTCACGCTAAGGAGTATTGGGTTTAATTGTTGTCCGTTATTCACGCTAAGGAGTATTGGGTTTAATTGTTGTCCGTTATTCACGCTAAGGAGTATTGGGTTTAATTGTTGTCCGTTATTCACGCTAAGGAGTATTGGGTTTAATTGTTGTCCGTTATTCACGCTAAGGAGTATTGGGTTTAATTGTTGTCCGTTATTCACGCTAAGGAGTATTGGGTTTAATTGTTGTCCGTTATTCACGCTAAGGAGTATTGGGTTTAATTGTTGTCCGTTATTCACGCTAAGGAGTATTGGGTTTAATTGTTGTCCGTTATTCACGCTAAGGAGTATTGGGTTTAATTGTTGTCCGTTATTCACGCTAAGGAGTATTGGGTTTAATTGTTGTCCGTTATTCACGCTAAGGAGTATTGGGTTTAATTGTTGTCCGTTATTCACGCTAAGGAGTATTGGGTTTAATTGTTGCCCGTTATTTACGCTAAGGAGTATTGGGTTTAATTGTTGCCCGTTATTTACGCTAAGGAGTATTGGGTTTAATTGTTGTCCGTTATTCACGCTAAGGAGTATTGGGTTTAATTGTTGTCCGTTATTCACGCTAAGGAGTATTGGGTTTAATTGTTGTCCGTTATTCACGCTAAGGAGTATTGGGTTTAATTGTTGTCCGTTATTCACGCTAAGGAGTATTGGGTTTAATTGTTGTCCGTTATTCACGCTAAGGAGTATTGGGTTTAATTGTTGTCCGTTATTCACGCTAAGGAGTATTGGGTTTAATTGTTGTCCGTTATTCACGCTAAGGAGTATTGGGTTTAATTGTTGTCCGTTATTCACGCTAAGGAGTATTGGGTTTAATTGTTGTCCGTTATTCACGCTAAGGAGTATTGGGTTTAATTGTTGTCCGTTATTCACGCTAAGGAGTATTGGGTTTAATTGTTGCCCGTTATTTACGCTAAGGAGTATTGGGTTTAATTGTTGCCCGTTATTTACGCTAAGGAGTATTGGGTTTAATTGTTGTCCGTTATTCACGCTAAGGAGTATTGGGTTTAATTGTTGTCCGTTATTCACGCTAAGGAGTATTGGGTTTAATTGTTGTCCGTTATTCACGCTAAGGAGTATTGGGTTTAATTGTTGTCCGTTATTCACGCTAAGGAGTATTGGGTTTAATTGTTGTCCGTTATTCACGCTAAGGAGTATTGGGTTTAATTGTTGTCCGTTATTCACGCTAAGGAGTATTGGGTTTAATTGTTGTCCGTTATTCACGTTTTCAATAACCTATCTATCCGTTATTTCGCTTACTAAAGTTAAGAAAATCTATCTTTCTGTTCTTATCTGTTTTTCAATAACTGACAGATAGTTTAACTATGTAAAGATAGTTTGACTGTTACTGATAATCGAGGATAGCTATCTCTCCGTAATCTTGGAAAGATTATTGAAATTGAAAGTCATTATCGATACAGTCTGGAAGTGAGCGTTGCAGACCCAAAATCCGCCTGAGCCCGCCGACCAGTATTACAGCAGCTTGGTGGGCGTAGTAGGAGAGAGAAAGCTCATGCCTCAATGACACTTAAAGATTCAACATCATTAACAACCCATATTCGGCTCACTGTTGAGCTCGAGTCTCCTCTCAGAACGAGAAGCCAATAGTCCACCACGCTGGCGCAATGCGGATTTTCAGACGTAGAGAATTAAGAAAATTCTCTGGAATGCAGGTTTCCTCACGATGGTTTTCCTTTACCGTTTTAGACACGTGATATTCTTAAAATGCACATAATGACACCGGATTTGAACCTACGCCCTCCGATTCGAAGCTCAGAGTTCCACTGGGCTAATCACGTTTCGCTCGCTAATCATTAAGATTAGGCAGATGATAAAGTTGAAAAGCGTCTCACCTGGAAATTCTTGTTCTTTGGCCAAACTCATAGAGGCTGCTGCTTCTGCAAATGAATGCACACAAAGTCATACATTACACACTTATGTGTATATAAGTATATATATTATCTTGAAATCTGAACGTTAATAAGTTGAGCACAATAACTCACGGCGTACATAAATTTATCTTAATAAAATCTTTTTAACAAAAAATTTAATCGACTTCAAAATCACAAAATAAACTAAAAAGCGAAAAATAACATCGTATGTGCTACCTTCTGATCACATTGAAGGCCGTGATTTTTGTGATTTTGAAGTTTTTTGTTCAGAAAATTTTATCTTTCTGTTTTTAGTGTCCTAGCATATAATTTTTATAAAAATCAGTTCAGCAATTTTGTGTTAAAATTAAAAACGACAAAATGGCCCGTACTGTGGTCATGAAAACCAAAAAGAAGTTTTAAAATTGGTTAAAAAATGACGAAGCGGCAATAAACATAGAAAATCTATACGAATGGTTGAATTGAGAAACGCCTCCTTTTTTTGAAGTTGGTTTAAAACCATCTATTTAGGTTAAATACCATCTATTAATAAATTAGGTATATATACGAGAGAATAAGGCAAAAATTTTAAATTTTTTTTTTAAATAATTGGCCCTATGCAATCTGTATCATACACCTACCCTACCCTTACCCCTAATCTACCACGTGCCACGTGATTAGTGAGCGTCATAGGCTATATTTTATCCCCGTATTCTCACGGGAACGGGAACTACACAGGTGAAACCGCGGGACGTTGGATAGTTTGTATATAAATTTATTACACCTACATTACGTACATTATGTACACTATCATTAATGAAAAAGCTTAATTAAATGGAAACAAAAAAAGATCAAAATATTCCTTCTCACCTTGAATTTCAGAGGGTTTTTTGGGTAGACGTTTAGTCGATATAGTGAGTTGCTCCTCTTCAAAGTCAATGTCAATCTTTTTCGGTTTAAGCTCAACACTAAGTTCTTCAACTTCACTGACCTCGTAAGTAGGTTTTCTTGGTTTTCTTTTAATAACCATTTCCACACGTTCTTCTGTTTCACCTTCACTGATGATTATTTCTTCTGCTTGGCCATCGTCCTCAACCTCTTGTTCTATTTGTATAGATGTCTCATCACCAGCTTCGCCTATAGTTAATTTCTTTTTGGGTGCTAGTTTAATCTTACTAGATAAAGACATCTCTTCGGATGTAAATTGATCCTTTTGTTTTTTAACATCAAACGTTATTTCTTGATCATCTGTGAGATATTGTGTTTTATCTTTCAATTCAAATGTTACATCTTCAGTAATTTCAGCAGATTTGATATGACGAGATTTCGGTTTAGATACCATAACACTCGAAACGATTTCATCAACAATGTTGTCCACTGGTTTATCTTTCCTTTTCAACGGCATGATAATATTAGAACTTTCATCTTTTTCTACATCACCTTCTATTACTTCTACGACATTTTCTCCATCGTCTTCTTTTTCCTCATAAACTTTGATAGATACCTCATTTTCTTCTTCATTAAATGTGGGTTGTCTTTGTGGTTTTAATTTGACTTTACTGGACATAGATATTTCTTCTTCTTCATAAGAATCTAAATGAATATTAAACTCCTGCTCTACTTCTTCTTTTGTTTTTGTTATTTTAGGAATGAAAGTGACTTCTTCAGGCTCAGTTATTTCTGGAAGTGTAACAGAAGATTTACGGACTGGTTTCAGTTTCTTTTTGATAGTAACTTCATCAACAATTTCCTCAATTTTTTTCACACTTGGACGTCTTGGTGTTATTGTAAATTGTTCAGGTTCATCTTGATCGGCATGTTTAGGTAACTTTTCTTCATCTTTTTCTGGTGTTTTCTTTTTTCCTATGATATCATCTTGCGTAAACATGGGTTTTTCTAATTCTATTTTTTCTATATCGGGAAGTACGGGCTCCTTCAAGGGGGCTTTCTTTATTTTTACAGCTTCTTTTATATTTCTGGATAGAATTCCGTTTTGTCGAACGCAGTCTAATAATGATATATTAGGTTTAATGATTTCAGGCGGCCAATCAGTCACAAATTTTAAGCGACTTTTAAGTTGGATTTTTGGTATTTTTACAACTGAGCTTTCTTTTTTAGCTTTTATAACACCTTTTTTGAGTTGTATTTTTTTAAATTGCGGTTCTTCTATCGTTTCTGCAAATTGGGGCATGCTTGGCTCTATAACTCTTTCTTCAATTGTCATTGGTTTCAATTTAGTTTTATTCTTAACAATTGGTTTCACTAAAGGTACTTCAGATGGTAGAATCTCTTTATAATCTGATTTCTCTGCTACTTCTTCATCAGGATATTCACTAACAGAAATAACATCTTTAACAGTTTCGTCAGGGTACACTTGTATGTCTTCTCTAATATAATCTACTATATCTGGCTTTTCTAATTCTGTTTTCGGTAAATCAGGAATTTCAGGAAGTTTTATCTTTTTCTTTTTCAGTTTTGCAGCTTCTTTGATATTTCTTGAAACTTCTCCGTTTTGTCTCACACTGTTTAGATATGTAACAATCGGTTTTTCATCATTTGGTGGCCAATCAGTAACAAACTTAATTCTACTTTTTAGCTGAACTCTAGGTAAAACAATGGAAGCTTGTTCTTTTTTAGGTTTTATTTCTGGTTTCTTAAGTTTTATTTTAGAAAACTGTGGTTGTTCTGTTTCTACTGGAAACTGAGCTTCATCAGGTTTGATAGAACCACGCTCTAATTCGAGAAGTTTTAGAGGTTTCTTGGTTTTAGGCAATTTAGTGGTAATTTCCTGAACAATTTCTGGACTTTTTTCTTTATATTCATCCATCGAAGTTTCTGGCGTTTTAGCTTCTTCATATTTTTTAGATGCAAAAGAATCTGTAAAAACGAATATTCTTAAATAAAATATAATATACTAGAAATAATTCTAATCTGATAAACTACATATTATGTCGGAGAGTAGCAAAACGCTATTGTTGAATGAATAGCCTTTTCTCTATATTATATATAGGTCTCACAATTCACACTAAGAATATAACCAATAACACTTGAATATCAGTGAATAACCTTGAGCAGTCCTGGAGAGTTGTGACTCCAAGTGTAGTTATAAAGGGATCCCAACTATAACAATCCATGAAGGATTATCCAACAAAAGGTGTGAACGGAGCGGAGATTAATAATAATTAAATATAAACAGTCGTTAAGGTAGACATGCCATCGTGGCTGGTCGAATAATTCCGAAGGACCCATAAAGATGACCGTACAAGACGGTCGACAAGAACAAACTGAGCTCGAACGCGCGAGCGGCCGCTTATATCGCCACCACTCTCTTCTCCCACTAATCGGGTCGTCTCCGCCCAACTATCGAAAAGACTCGTGACACTTTGAGTTGACATGACGCCGAACCGAAACGACATCGGCCAAAAGAATGACTCGCGCATAACTTCGACAGAGCGATTCATGCACAGCGCCGACATGGATGTATAAATTATTGATTATTTATATATATATATAGGATTACCAATATATATACAAAGTTTATTTATAAATCAAAACAAACACACATATCGAATAATCGAAAAAAATGGATAAAATTTAGAATACTATTTAAAAAAATAAAACAGAAGAATACGAATGAATTTAGAAAATCCATTCGTTACAACATACTTTTGATTTATAATAATTATAATTATTATTAAATAAATGTGGAACCACAAGTCACCCTGAAACTAAAAGTTACTCCTATTTCTGTAAGCGAAAACAATGAAAGAGAACTCAAATACTTACAACCAAAGTGCTGTAGCTGCTGATGATGGTCTGGTTACGCTGAAAACTAGATCTAGTACTCGGAAAAATTAAATGTAATTTGGCTTAAAGTTCAGCAGGCCCCTAAGAATATATATTTTTTTATTTGTGAATTATAACGCGAAGTCAGTCTCTGTATAGTTTGACAAGTGTTAGACAATAACAGATTTTGTGACAAAATAATAAATAAAAGTAATCTATTGAAAGCTACTTGATATATCGTTCCCATTTAGACTAACTGCCTCAATTACATTACATCAGTAGTAAATTATTATTAATCATCGAATAACATTTTTTTAATAATGTATAAACACTGGAAATCACTTACGCACATCGCACAAATAGTATTCAATTGCAGGAATTAAACTCACGGCCGTGGAAACAGAAAAAAGGGCCACTGAGCCACGTGATCGTAATAATATTTTATTAATAGTATCAAACCATAGTAATTTTGGAATTCAAAATCATTAAAATCATACTTTAACAGCCCACTAAAGTCAGGCCTATGCCCAATGCAGTGGAAATAGAGCTTACACCAACCACACTGTTTGGATCACAACAGTCAGGCCTATGCCTAATGCCTAATGAATGAGTCAAGAAAAGCAAACATTAAGCTTTCTCGGTACATTTGCATTTACAAATGCATACAATAACTGGATTATGCATTTCGACAGTGAGTTCTTGTGTAGTGTGTACTGTGACGACTGGTGTCTTGTCATATTATTGTTCAGTAAAATTATTTGTGTAGTTTCATTTTCCGGAACTAGCTGTTTAATTGTACGCTTAATGATTTTCCTAACTTTGCGCTTACCTTCAGGCGTTTGTGTCTCTTCAAATGTGGTCTCTTCTGGAAGTTCGACGATCTCAACTGGCTTAATGTCTTCTTCCTCAGGCGACTTCTCTTCTGTCACTATGACGCTTGTTACCGGTTCTTCTCCGTCTTTCTCGACTGTAACAATCTCAGTGACTTCTTTCTTTTTTCCTTTATCTTTCTTAATTACACGTTTAGTAGTTTTCACCTTCTTAGTCTCACCTGTTTCATTTATGACGTCAGTCACTTTAACTTCTTCAGGCTGCTCTTCGACAATCTTAGCTTGTTCAGGAATGTGTGAGTCATCGAGTGGTGTGGGTGTTTCGTCAGTAATCTCTTGTGTAGTGTGTACTGTGACGACTGGTGTCTTGTCGTCTTCTTGTTCAGTAATAATTTGTGTAGTTTCCTGTTTCGGGCCTAGTTTTTTAATAGTACGCTTAGTGATTTTCTTTACTTTAAGCTGACCTTCAGGCGTTTCTGTCTCTTCAAATGTCGTCTCTTCTGGAAGTTCGACAATCTCAAATGGCTTAATGTCTTCTTCCTCAGGCGACTTTTCTTCTGTCACTGTGACGCTTGTTACCGGTTCTTCTCCGTCTTTCTCGACTGTAACAATCTCAGTGTCTTCTTTCTTTTTCCCTTTATCCTTCTTAATTACACGTTTAGTAGTTTTAACCTTTTTAGTCTCACCTGTTTCAGTTATGACGTCAGCCACTTTGACTTCTTCAGGCTGCTCTTCTACTACCTCAGCTTGTTCAGGAATGTGTGATGATGTGTGTGAATGTGAGTCATCGAGCGGTGTTACGGTTTCGTCAGTGAGTTCTTGTGTAGTGTGTACTGTGACGACTGGTGTCTTGTCGTCTTCTTGTTCAGTAATAATTTGTGTAGTTTCCTGTTTCGGGCCTAGTTTTTTGATTGTACGCTTAATGATTTTCTTAACTTTACGCTTACCTTCAGGCGTTTCTGTCTCTTCAAATGTGGTCTCTTCTGGAAGTTCGACGATCTCAACTGGCTTAATGTCTTCTTCCTCAGACGACTTTTCTTCTGTCACTGTGACGCTTGTTACCGGTTCTTCTCCGTCTTTCTCGACTGTAACAATCTCAGTGTCTTCTTTCTTTTTCCCTTTATCCTTCTTAATTACACGTTTAGTAGTTTTAACCTTTTTAGTCTCACCTGTTTCAGTTATGACGTCAGCCACTTTGAATTCTTCAGGCTGCTCTTCTACTACCTCAGCTTGTTCAGGAATGTGTGATGATGTGTGTGAATGTGAGTCATCGAGCGGTGTTACGGTGTCGTCAGTGAGTTCTTGTGTAGTGTGTACTGTGACGACTGGTGTCTTGTCGTCTTCTTGTTCAGTAATAATTTGTGTAGTTTCCTGTTTCAGGCCTAGTTTTTTGATTGTACGCTTAATGATTTTCTTAACTTTACGCTTACCTTCAGGCGTTTCTGTCTCTTCAAATGTGGTCTCTTCTGGAAGTTCGACGATCTCAACTGGCTTAATGTCTTCTTCCTCAGGCGACTTTTCTTCTGTCACTGTGACGCTTGTTACCGGTTCTTCTCCGTCTTTCTCGACTGTAACAATCTCAGCGACTTCTTTCTTTTTCCCTTTATCTTTCTTAATTACATGTTTAGTAGTTTTCAACTTCTTAGTCTCACCTGTTTCAGTAATGACGTCAGTCACTTTGACTTCTTCAGGCTGCTCTTCGACAACCTTAGCTTGCTCAGGTATGTGTAAGTCATCGAGTGGTGTGAGTGTATCGTCAGTGAGTTCTTGTGTAGTGTGTACTGTGACGACTGGTGTCTTGTCGTCTTCTTGTTCAGTAATAATTTGTGTAGTTTCCTGTTTCGGGCCTAGTGTTTTGATTGTACACTTAATGATTTTCTTAACTTTATGCTTACCTTCAGGCGTTTCTGTCTCTTCAAATGTGGTCTCTTCTGGAAGTTCGACGATCCCAACTGGCTTAATGTCTTCTTCCTCAGGCGACTTTTCTTCTGTCACTGTGACGCTTGTTACTGGTTCTTCTCCGTCTTTCTTGACTGTAACAATCTCAGTGACTTCTTTCTTTTTCCCTTTATCTTTCTTAATTACATGTTTAGTAGTTTTCACCTTCTTAGTCTCGCCTGTTTCAGTAATGACGTCAGTCACTTTGACTTCTTCAAGCTGCTCTTCTACTACCTCAGCTTGTTCAGGAATGTGTGATGATGTGTGTGAATGTGAGTCGTCGAATGGTGTTACGGTTTCGTCAGTGAGTTCTTGTGTAGTGTGTACTGGGACGACTGGTGTCTTGTCGTCTTCTTGTTCAGTAATAATTTGTGTAGTTTCCTGTTTCGGGCCTAGTGTTTTGATTGTACACTTAATGATTTTCTTAACTTTATGCTTACCTTCAGGCGTTTCTGTCTCTTCAAATGTGGTCTCTTCTGGAAGTTCGACGATCCCAACTGGCTTAATGTCTTCTTCCTCAGGCGACTTTTCTTCTGTCACTGTGACGCTTGTTACTGGTTCTTCTCCGTCTTTCTCGACTGTAACAATCTCAGTGACTTCTTTCTTTTTCCCTTTATCTTTCTTAATTACACGTTTAGTAGTTTTCACCTTCTTAATCTCACCTGTTTCAGTTATGACGTCAGTCACTTTGACTTCTTCAGGCTGCACCTCGACAACCTTAGCTTGCTCGGGTATGTGTAAGTCATCGAGTGGTGTGAATGTATCGTCAGTGAGTTCTTGTGTAGTGTGTACTGTGACGACTGGTGTCTTGTCGTCTTCTTGTTCAGTAATAATTTGTGTAGTTTCCTGTTTCGGGCCTAGTTTTTTGATTGTACGTTTAATAATTTTCTTAACTTTACGCTTACCTTCAGGCGTTCCTGTCTCTTCAAATGTGGTCTCTTCTGGAAGTTCGACGATCTCAACTGGCTTAATGTCTTCTTCCTCAGGCGACTTTTCTTCTATCACTGTGACGCTTGTTACCGGTTCTTCTCCGTCTTTCTCGACTGTAACAATCTCAGTGACTTCTTTCTTTTTCCCTTTATCTTTCTTAATTACACGTTTAGTAGTTTTAACCTTCTTAGTCTCACCTGTTTCTGTAATGACGTCAGTCACTTTGACTTCTTCAGGCTGCTCTTCGACAACCTTAGCTTGCTCAGGTATGTGTAAGTCATCGAGTGGTGTGAGTGTATCGTCAGTGAGTTCTTGTGTAGTGTGTACTGTGACGACTGGTGTCTTGTCGTCTTCTTGTTCAGTAATAATTTGTGTAGTTTCCTGTTTCGGGCCTAGTTTTTTGATTGTACGCTTAACGATTTTCTTAACTTTACGCTTACCTTCAGGCGTTTCTGTCTCTTCAAATGTGGTCTCTTCTGGAAGTTCGACGATCTCAACTGGCTTAATGTCTTCTTCCTCAGGCGACTTTTCTTCTATCACTGTGACGCTTGTTACCGGTTTTTCTCCGTCTTTCTCGACTGTAACAATCTCAGTGACTTCTTTCTTTTTCCCTTTATCTTTCTTAATTACATGTTTAGTAGTTTTCACCTTCTTAGTCTCGCCTGTTTCAGTAATGACGTCAGTCACTTTGACTTCTTCAAGCTGCTCTTCTACTACCTCAGCTTGTTCAGGAATGTGTGATGATGTGTGTGAATGTGAGTCATCGAATGGTGTTACGGTTTCGTCAGTGAGTTCTTGTGTAGTGTGTACTGTGACGACTGGTGTCTTGTCGTCTTCTTGTTCAGTAATAATTTGTGTAGTTTCCTGTTTCGGGCCTAGTTTTTTGATTGTACGCTTAACGATTTTCTTAACTTTACGCTTACCTTCAGGCGTTTCTGTCTCTTCAAATGTGGTCTCTTCTGGAAGTTCGACGATCTCAACTGGCTTAATGTCTTCTTCCTCAGGCGACTTTTCTTCTGTCACTGTGACGCTTGTTACCGGTTCTTCTCCGTCTTTCTCGACTGTAACAATCTCAGTGACTTCTTTGTTTTTCCCTTTATCTTTCTTAATTACACGTTTAGTAGTTTTCACCTTCTTAATCTCACCTGTTTCAGTTATGACGTCAGTCACTTTGACTTCTTCAGGCTGCTCTTCGACAACCTTAGTTTGCTCAGGTATGTGTAAGTCATCGAGTGGTGTGAGTGTATCGTCAGTGAGTTCTTGTGTAGTGTGTACTGTGACGACTGGTGTCTTGTCGTCTTCTTGTTCAGTAATAATTTGTGTAGTTTCCTGTTTCGGGCCTAGTTTTTTGATTGTACGCTTAACGATTTTCTTAACTTTACGCTTACCTTCAGGCGTTTCTGTCTCTTCAAATGTGGTCTCTTCTGGAAGTTCGACGATCTCAACTGGCTTAATGTCTTCTTCCTCAGGCGACTTTTCTTCTATCACTGTGACGCTTGTTACCGGTTTTTCTCCGTCTTTCTCGACTGTAACAATCTCAGTGACTTCTTTCTTTTTCCCTTTATCTTTCTTAATTACATGTTTAGTAGTTTTCACCTTCTTAGTCTCGCCTGTTTCAGTAATGACGTCAGTCACTTTGACTTCTTCAAGCTGCTCTTCTACTACCTCAGCTTGTTCAGGAATGTGTGATGATGTGTGTGAATGTGAGTCATCGAATGGTGTTACGGTTTCGTCAGTGAGTTCTTGTGTAGTGTGTACTGTGACGACTGGTGTCTTGTCGTCTTCTTGTTCAGTAATAATTTGTGTAGTTTCCTGTTTCGGGCCTAGTTTTTTGATTGTACGCTTAACGATTTTCTTAACTTTACGCTTACCTTCAGGCGTTTCTGTCTCTTCAAATGTGGTCTCTTCTGGAAGTTCGACGATCTCAACTGGCTTAATGTCTTCTTCCTCAGGCGACTTTTCTTCTGTCACTGTGACGCTTGTTACCGGTTCTTCTCCGTCTTTCTCGACTGTAACAATCTCAGTGACTTCTTTGTTTTTCCCTTTATCTTTCTTAATTACACGTTTAGTAGTTTTCACCTTCTTAATCTCACCTGTTTCAGTTATGACGTCAGTCACTTTGACTTCTTCAGGCTGCACCTCGACAACCTTAGCTTGCTCGGGTATGTGTAAGTCATCGAGTGGTGTGAGTGTATCGTCAGTGAGTTCTTGTGTAGTGTGTACTGTGACGACTGGTGTCTTGTCGTCTTCTTGTTCAGTAATAATTTGTGTAGTTTCCTGTTTCGGGCCTAGTTTTTTGATTGTACGTTTAATAATTTTCTTAACTTTACGCTTACCTTCAGGCGTTTCTGTCTCTTCAAATGTGGTCTCTTCTGGAAGTTCGACGATCTCAACTGGCTTAATGTCTTCTTCCTCAGGCGACTTTTCTTCTGTCACTGTGACGCTTGTTACCGGTTCTTCTCCGTCTTTCTCGACTGTAACAATCTCAGTGACTTCTTTCTTTTTCCCTTTATCTTTCTTAATTACACGTTTAGTAGTTTTCACCTTCTTAGTCTCACCTGTTTCTGTAATGACGTCAGTCACTTTGACTTCTTCAGGCTGCTCTTCGACAACCTTAGCTTGCTCAGGTATGTGTAAGTCATCGAGTGGTGTGAGTGTATCGTCAGTGAGTTCTTGTGTAGTGTGTACTGTGACGACTGGTGTCTTGTCGTCTTCTTGTTCAGTAATAATTTGTGTAGTTTCCTGTTTCGGGCCTAGTTTTTTGATTGTACGCTTAACGATTTTCTTAACTTTACGCTTACCTTCAGGCGTTTCTGTCTCTTCAAATGTGGTCTCTTCTGGAAGTTCGACGATCTCAACTGGCTTAATGTCATCTTCCTCAGGCGACTTTTCTTCTGTCACTGTGACGCTTGTTACCGGTTCTTCTCCGTCTTTCTCGACTGTAACAATCTCAGTGACTTCTTTCTTTTTTCCTTTATCTTTCTTAATTACACGTTTAGTAGTTTTAACCTTCTTAGTCTCACCTGTTTCTGTAATGACGTCAGTCACTTTGACTTCTTCAGGCTGCTCTTCGACAACCTTAGCTTGCTCAGGTATGTGTAAGTCATCGAGTGGTGTGAGTGTATCGTCAGTGAAATCTTGTGTAGTGTGTACTGTGACGACTGGTGTCTTGTCGTCTTCTTGTTCAGTAATAATTTGTGTAGTTTCCTGTTTCGGGCCTAGTTTTTTGATTGTACGCTTAATGATTTTCTTAACTTTACGCTTACCTTCAGGCGTTTCTGTCTCTTCAAATGTGGTCTCTTCTGGAAGTTCGACGATCTCAACTGGCTTAATGTCTTCTTCCTCAGGCGACTTTTCTTCTGTCACTGTGACGCTTGTTACCGGTTCTTCTCCGTCTTTCTCGACTGTAACAATCTCAGTGACTTCTTTCTTTTTTCCTTTATCTTTCTTAATTACACGTTTAGTAGTTTTCACCTTCTTAGTCTCACCTGTTTCAGTTATGACGTCAGTCACTTTGACTTCTTCAGGCTGCACCTCGACAACCTTAGCTTGCTCAGGTATGTGTAAGTCATCGAGTGGTGTGAGTGTATCGTCAGTGAGTTCTTGTGTAGTGTGTACTGTGACGACTGGTGTCTTGTCGTCTTCTTGTTCAGTAATAATTTGTGTAGTTTCCTGTTTCGGGCCTAGTTTTTTGATTGTACGTTTAATAATTTTCTTAACTTTACGCTTACCTTCAGGCGTTTCTGTCTCTTCAAATGTGGTCTCTTCTGGAAGTTCGACGATCTCAACTGGCTTCATGTCTTCTTCCTCAGGCGACTTTTCTTCTGTCACTGTGACGCTTGTTACCGGTTCTTCTCCGTCTTTCTCAACTGTAACAATCTCAGTGACTTCTTTCTTTTTCCCTTTATCTTTCTTAATTACACGTTTAGTAGTTTTCACCTTCTTAATCTCACCTGTTTCAGTTATGACGTCAGTCACTTTGACTTCTTCAGGCTGCACCTCGACAACCTTAGCTTGCTCGGGTATGTGTAAGTCATCGAGTGGTGTGAGTGTATCGTCAGTGAGTTCTTGTGTAGTGTGTACTGTGACGACTGGTGTTTTGTCGTCTTCTTGTTCAGTAATAATTTGTGTAGTTTCTTTTTTCGGGCCTAGTTTTCTGATTGTACGCTTAGTGATTTTTTTAACTTTGCGCTTACCTTCAGGCGTTTCTGTCTCTTCAAATGTGGTCTCTTCTGGAAGTTCGACGATCTCAACTGGCTTAATGTCTTCTTCCTCAGGCGACTTTTCTTCTGTCACTGTGACGCTTGTTACCGGTTCTTCTCCGTCTTTCTCGACTGTAACAATCTCAGTGACTTCTTTCTTTTTTCCTTTATCTTTCTTAATTACACGTTTAGTAGTTTTCACCTTCTTAGTCTCACCTGTTTCAGTTATGACGTCAGTCACTTTGACTTCTTCAGGCTGCACCTCGACAACCTTAGCTTGCTCAGGTATGTGTAAGTCATCGAGTGGTGTGAGTGTATCGTCAGTGAGTTCTTGTGTAGTGTGTACTGTGACGACTGGTGTCTTGTCGTCTTCTTGTTCAGTAATAATTTGTGTAGTTTCCTGTTTCGGGCCTAGTTTTTTGATTGTACGTTTAATAATTTTCTTAACTTTACGCTTACCTTCAGGCGTTTCTGTCTCTTCAAATGTGGTCTCTTCTGGAAGTTCGACGATCTTAACTGGCTTAATGTCTTCTTCCTCAGGCGACTTTTCTTCTGTCACTGTGACGCTTGTTACCGGTTCTTCTCCGTCTTTTTCGACTGTAACAATCTCAGTGACTTCTTTCTTTTTCCCTTTATCTTTCTTAATTACACGTTTAGTAGTTTTCACCTTCTTAGTCTCACCTGTTTCTGTAATGACGTCAGTCACTTTGACTTCTTCAGGCTGCTCTTCGACAACCTTAGCTTGCTCAGGTATGTGTAAGTCATCGAGTGGTGTGAGTGTATCGTCAGTGAGTTCTTGTGTAGTGTGTACTGTGACGACTGGTGTCTTGTCGTCTTCTTGTTCAGTAATAATTTGTGTAGTTTCCTGTTTCGGGCCTAGTTTTTTGATTGTACGCTTAACGATTTTCTTAACTTTACGCTTACCTTCAGGCGTTTCTGTCTCTTCAAATGTGGTCTCTTCTGGAAGTTCGACGATCTCAACTGGCTTAATGTCTTCTTCCTCAGGCGACTTTTCTTCTATCACTGTGACGCTTGTTACCGGTTCTTCTCCGTCTTTCTCGACTGTAACAATCTCAGTGACTTCTTTCTTTTTCCCTTTATCTTTCTTAATTACACGTTTAGTAGTTTTCACCTTCTTAGGCTCACCTGTTTCTGTAATGACGTCAGTCACTTTGACTTCTTCAGGCTGCTCTTCGACAACCTTAGCTTGCTCAGGTATGTGTAAGTCATCGAGTGGTGTGAGTGTATCGTCAGTGAGTTCTTGTGTAGTGTGTACTGTGACGACTGGTGTCTTGTCGTCTTCTTGTTCAGTAATAATTTGTGTAGTTTCCTGTTTCGGGCCTAGTTTTTTGATTGTACGCTTAATGATTTTCTTAACTTTACGCTTACCTTCAGGCGTTTCTGTCTCTTCAAATGTGGTCTCTTCTGGAAGTTCGACGATCTCAACTGGCTTAATGTCTTCTTCCTCAGGCGACTTTTCTTCTGTCACTGTGACGCTTGTTACCGGTTCTTCTCCGTCTTTCTCGACTGTAACAATCTCAGTGACTTCTTTCTTTTTTCCTTTATCTTTCTTAATTACACGTTTAGTAGTTTTCACCTTCTTAATCTCACCTGTTTCAGTTATGACGTCAGTCACTTTGACTTCTTCAGGCTGCACCTCGACAACCTTAGCTTGCTCGGGTATGTGTAAGTCATCGAGTGGTGTGAGTGTATCGTCAGTGAGTTCTTGTGTAGTGTGTACTGTGACGACTGGTGTCTTGTCGTCTTCTTGTTCAGTAATAATTTGTGTAGTTTCCTGTTTCGGGCCTAGTTTTTTGATTGTACGTTTAATAATTTTCTTAACTTTACGCTTACCTTCAGGCGTTTCTGTCTCTTCAAATGTGGTCTCTTCTGGAAGTTCGACGATCTCAACTGGCTTAATGTCTTCTTCCTCAGGCGACTTTTCTTCTGTCACTGTGACGCTTGTTACCGGTTCTTCTCCGTCTTTTTCGACTGTAACAATCTCAGTGACTTCTTTCTTTTTCCCTTTATCTTTCTTAATTACACGTTTAGTAGTTTTCACCTTCTTAGTCTCACCTGTTTCAGTTATGACGTCAGTCACTTTGACTTCTTCAGGCTGCTCTTCGACAACCTTAGCTTGCTCAGGTATGTGTAAGTCATCGAGTGGTGTGAGTGTATCGTCAGTGAGTTCTTGTGTAGTGTGTACTGTGACGACTGGTGTCTTGTCGTCTTCTTGTTCAGTAATAATTTGTGTAGTTTCCTGTTTCGGGCCTAGTTTTTTGATTGTACGCTTAATGATTTTCTTAACTTTACGCTTACCTTCAGGCGTTTCTGTCTCTTCAAATGTGGTCTCTTCTGGAAGTTCGACGATCTCAACTGGCTTAATGTCTTCTTCCTCAGGCGACTTTTCTTCTGTCACTGTGACGCTTGTTACCGGTTCTTCTCCGTCTTTCTCGACTGTAACAATCTCAGTGACTTCTTTCTTTTTCCCTTTATCTTTCTTAATTACACGTTTAGTAGTTTTCACCTTCTTAATCTCACCTGTTTCAGTTATGACGTCAGTCACTTTGACTTCTTCAGGCTGCACCTCGACAACCTTAGCTTGCTCGGGTATGTGTAAGTCATCGAGTGGTGTGAGTGTATCGTCAGTGAGTTCTTGTGTAGTGTGTACTGTGACGACTGGTGTCTTGTCGTCTTCTTGTTCAGTAATAATTTGTGTAGTTTCCTGTTTCGGGCCTAGTTTTTTGATTGTACGTTTAATAATTTTCTTAACTTTACGCTTACCTTCAGGCGTTTCTGTCTCTTCTGGAAGTTCGACGATCTCAACTGGCTTAATGTCTTCTTCCTCAGGCGACTTTTCTTCTGTCACTGTGACGCTTGTTACCGGTTCTTCTCCGTCTTTTTCGACTGTAACAATCTCAGTGACTTCTTTCTTTTTCCCTTTATCTTTCTTAATTACACGTTTAGTAGTTTTCACCTTCTTAGTCTCACCTGTTTCTGTAATGACGTCAGTCACTTTGACTTCTTCAGGCTGCTCTTCGACAACCTTAGCTTGCTCAGGTATGTGTAAGTCATCGAGTGGTATGAGTGTATCGTCAGTGAGTTCTTGTGTAGTGTGTACTGTGACGACTGGTGTCTTGTCGTCTTCTTGTTCAGTAATAATTTGTGTAGTTTCCTGTTTCGGGCCTAGTTTTTTGATTGTACGCTTAATGATTTTCTTAACTTTACGCTTACCTTCAGGCGTTTCTGTCTCTTCAAATGTGGTCTCTTCTGGAAGTTCGACGATCTCAACTGGCTTAATGTCTTCTTCCTCAGGCGACTTTTCTTCTATCACTGTGACGCTTGTTACCGGTTCTTCTCCGTCTTTCTCGACTGTAACAATCTCAGTGACTTCTTTCTTTTTCCCTTTATCTTTCTTAATTACACGTCTAGTAGTTTTCACCTTCTTAGTCTCACCTGTTTCGGTAATGACGTCAGTCACTTTGACTTCTTCAGGCTGCTCTTCGACAACCTTAGCTTGCTCAGGTATGTGTAAGTCATCGAGTGGTGTGAGTGTATCGTCAGTGAGTTCTTGTGTAGTGTGTACTGTGACGACTGGTGTCTTGTCGTCTTCTTGTTCAGTAATAATTTGTGTAGTTTCCTGTTTCGGGCCTAGTTTTTTGATTGTACGCTTAATGATTTTCTTAACTTTACGCTTACCTTCAGGCGTTTCTGTCTCTTCAAATGTGGTCTCTTCTGGAAGTTCGACGATCTCAACTGGCTTAATGTCTTCTTCCTCAGGCGACTTTTCTTCTATCACTGTGACGCTTGTTACCGGTTCTTCTCCGTCTTTCTCGACTGTAACAATCTCAGTGACTTCTTTCTTTTTCCCTTTATCTTTCTTAATTACACGTTTAGTAGTTTTCACCTTCTTAGTCTCACCTGTTTCTGTAATGACGTCAGTCACTTTGACTTCTTCAGGCTGCTCTTCGACAACCTTAGCTTGCTCAGGTATGTGTAAGTCATCGAGTGGTGTGAGTGTATCGTCAGTGAGTTCTTGTGTAGTGTGTACTGTGACGACTGGTGTCTTGTCGTATTCTTGTTCAGTAATAATTTGTGTAGTTTCCTGTTTCGGGCCTAGATTTTTGATTGTACGCTTAATGATTTTCTTATCTTTACGCTTACCTTCAGGCGTTTCTGTCTCTTCAAATGTGGTCTCTTCTGGAAGTTCGACGATCTCAACTGGCTTAATGTCTTCTTCCTCAGGCAACTTTTCTTCTGTCACTGTGACGCTTGTTACCGGTTCTTCTCCGTCTTTCTCGACTGTAACAACCTCAGTGACTTCTTTCTTTTTCCCTTTATCTTTCTTAATTACACGTTTAGTAGCTTTCACCTTCTCAGTCTCACCTGTTTCTGTAATGACGTCAGTCACTTTGACTTCTTCAGGCTGCTCTTCGACAACCTTAGCTTGCTCAGGTATGTGTAAGTCATCGAGTGGTGTGAGTGTATCGTCAGTGAGTTCTTGTGTAGTGTGTACTGTGACGACTGGTGTCTTGCCGTCTTCTTGTTCAGTAATAATTTGTGTAGTTTCCTGTTTCGGGCCTAGTTTTTTGATTGTACGCTTAATGATTTTCTTAACTTTACGCTTACCTTCAGGCGTTTCTGTCTCTTCAAATGTGGTCTCTTCTGGAAGTTCAACGATCTCAACTGGCTTAATGACTTCTTCCTCAGGCGACTTTTCTTCTGTCACTGTGACGCTTGTTACCGGTTCTTCTCCGTCTTTCTCGACTGTAACAATCTCAGTGACTTCTTTCTTTTTCCCTTTATCTTTCTTAATTACACGTTTAGTAGTTTTCACCTTCTTAGTCTCACCTGTTTCTGTAATGACGTCAGTCACTTTGACTTCTTCAGGCTGCTCTTCGACAACCTTAGCTTGCTCAGGTATGTGTAAGTCATCGAGTGGTGTGAGTGTATCGTCAGTGAGTTCTTGTGTAGTGTGTACTGTGACGACTGGTGTCTTGCCGTCTTCTTGTTCAGTAATAATTTGTGTAGTTTCCTGTTTCGGGCCTAGTTTTTTGATTGTACGTTTAATAATTTTCTTAACTTTACGCTTACCTTCAGGCGTTTCTGTCTCTTCAAATGTGGTCTCTTCTGGAAGTTCGACGATCTCAACTGGCTTAATGTCTTCTTCCTCAGGCGACTTTTCTTCTGTCACTGTGACGCTTGTTACCGGTTCTTCTCCGTCTTTCTCGACTGTAACAATCTCAGTGACTTCTTTCTTTTTCCCTTTATCTTTCTTAATTACACGTTTAGTAGTTTTCACCTTCTTAGTCTCACCTGTTTCTGTAATGACGTCAGTCACTTTAACTTCTTCAGGCTGCTCTTCGACAACCTTAGCTTGCTCAGGTATGTGTAAGTCATCGAGTGGTGTGAGTGTATCGTCAGTGAGTTCTTGTGTAGTGTGTACTGTGACGACTGGTGTCTTGTCGTCTTCTTGTTCAGTAATAATTTGTGTAGTTTCCTGTTTCGGGCCTAGTTTTTTGATTGTACGTTTAATAATTTTCTTAACTTTACGCTTACCTTCAGGCGTTTCTGTCTCTTCAAATGTGGTCTCTTCTGGAAGTTCGACGATCTCAACTGGCTTAATGTCTTCTTCCTCAGGCGACTTTTCTTCTGTCACTGTGACGCTTGTTACCGGTTCTTCTCCGTCTTTCTCGACTGTTACAATCTCAGTGACTTCTTTCTTTTTCCCTTTATCTTTCTTAATTACACGTTTAGTAGTTTTAACCTTCTTAGTCTCGCCTGTTTCAGTAATGACGTCAGTCACTTTGACTTCTTCAGGCTGCTCTTCTACTACCTCAGCTTGTTCAGGAATGTGCGAGTCATCGAGTGGTGTTACGGTTTCGTCAGTGAGTTCTTGTGTAGTGTGTACTGTGACGACTGGTGTCTTGCCGTCTTCTTGTTCAGTAATAATTTGTGTAGTTTCCTGTTTCGGGCCTAGTTTTTTGATTGTACGTTTAATAATTTTCTTAACTTTACGCTTACCTTCAGGCGTTTCTGTCTCTTCAAATGTGGTCTCTTCTGGAAGTTCGACGATCTCAACTGGCTTAATGTCTTCTTCCTCAGGCGACTTTTCTTCTGTCACTGTGACGCTTGTTACCGGTTCTTCTCCGTCTTTCTCGACTGTTACAATCTCAGTGACTTCTTTCTTTTTCCCTTTATCTTTCTTAATTACACGTTTAGTAGTTTTCACCTTCTTAGTCTCACCTGTTTCAGTAATGACGTCAGTCACTTTGACTTCTTCAGGCTGCTCTTCAACAACCTTAGCTTGCTCAGGTATGTGTAAATCACCGAGTGGTGTGAATGTATCGTCAGTGAGTTCTTGTGTAGTGTGTACTGTGACGACTGGTGTCTTGCCGTCTTCTTGTTCAGTAATAATTTGTGTAGTTTCCTGTTTCGGGCCTAGTTTTTTGATTGTACGCTTAATGATTTTCTTAACTTTACGCTTACCTTCAGGCGTTTCTGTCTCTTCAAATGTGGTCTCTTCTGGAAGTTCGACGATCTCAACTGGCTTAATGTCTTCTTCCTCAGGCGACTTTTCTTCTGTAACTGTGACGCTTGTTACCGGTTCTTCTCCGTCTTTCTCGACTGTAACAATCTCAGTGACTTCTTTGTTTTTCCCTTTATCTTTCTTAATTACTCGTTTAGTAGTTTTCACCTTCTTAGTCTCACCTGTTTCTGTAATGACGTCAGTCACTTTGACTTCTTCAGGCTGCTCTTCGACAACCTTAGCTTGCTCAGGTATGTGTAAGTCATCGAGTGGTGTGAGTGTATCGTCAGTGAGTTCTTGTGTAGTGTGAACTGTAACGACTGGTGTCTTGCCGTCTTCTTGTTCAGTAATAATTTGTGTAGTTTCCTGTTTCGGGCCTAGTTTTTTGATTGTACGTTTAATAATTTTCTTAACTTTACGCTTACCTTCAGGCGTTTCTGTCTCTTCAAATGTGGTCTCTTCTGGAAGTTCGACGATCTCAACTGGCTTAATGTCTTCTTCCTCAGGCGACTTTTCTTCTGTCACTGTGACGCTTGTTACCGGTTCTTCTCCGTCTTTCTCGACTGTAACAATCTCAGTGACTTCTTTCTTTTTCCCTTTATCTTTCTTAATTACACGTTTAGTAGTTTTCACCTTCTTAGTTTCACCTGTTTCTGTAATGACGTCAGTCACTTTGACTTCTTCAGGCTGCTCTTCGACAACCTTAGCTTGCTCAGGTATGTGTAAGTCATCGAGTGGTGTGAGTGTATCGTCAGTGAGTTCTTGTGTAGTGTGTACTGTGACGACTGGTGTCTTGTCGTCTTCTTGTTCAGTAATAATTTGTGTAGTTTCCTGTTTCGGGCCTAGTTTTTTGATTGTACGTTTAATAATTTTCTTAACTTTACGCTTACCTTCCGGCGTTTCTGTCTCTTCAAATGTGGTCTCTTCTGGAAGTTCGACGATCTCAACTGGCTTAATGTCTTCTTCCTCAGGCGACTTTTCTTCTGTCACTGTGACGCTTGTTACCGGTTCTTCTCCGTCTTTCTCGACTGTTACAATCTCAGTGACTTCTTTCTTTTTCCCTTTATCTTTCTTAATTACACGTTTAGTAGTTTTAACCTTCTTAGTCTCGCCTGTTTCAGTAATGACGTCAGTCACTTTGACTTCTTCAGGCTGCTCTTCTACTACCTCAGCTTGTTCAGGAATGTGCGAGTCATCGAGTGGTGTTACGGTTTCGTCAGTGAGTTCTTGTGTAGTGTGTACTGTGACGACTGGTGTCTTGCCGTCTTCTTGTTCAGTAATAATTTGTGTAGTTTCCTGTTTCGGGCCTAGTTTTTTGATTGTACGTTTAATAATTTTCTTAACTTTACGCTTACCTTCAGGCGTTTCTGTCTCTTCAAATGTGGTCTCTTCTGGAAGTTCGACGATCTCAACTGGCTTAATGTCTTCTTCCTCAGGCGACTTTTCTTCTGTCACTGTGACGCTTGTTACCGGTTCTTCTCCGTCTTTCTCGACTGTTACAATCTCAGTGACTTCTTTCTTTTTCCCTTTATCTTTCTTAATTACACGTTTAGTAATTTTCACCTTCTTAGTCTCACCTGTTTCAGTAATGACGTCAGTCACTTTGACTTCTTCAGGCTGCTCTTCAACAACCTTAGCTTGCTCAGGTATGTGTAAATCACCGAGTGGTGTGAATGTATCGTCAGTGAGTTCTTGTGTAGTGTGTACTGTGACGACTGGTGTCTTGCCGTCTTCTTGTTCAGTAATAATTTGTGTAGTTTCCTGTTTCGGGCCTAGTTTTTTGATTGTACGCTTAATGATTTTCTTAACTTTACGCTTACCTTCAGGCGTTTCTGTCTCTTCAAATGTGGTCTCTTCTGGAAGTTCGACGATCTCAACTGGCTTAATGTCTTCTTCCTCAGGCGACTTTTCTTCTGTAACTGCGACGCTTGTTACCGGTTCTTCTCCGTCTTTCTCGACTGTAACAATCTCAGTGACTTCTTTGTTTTTCCCTTTATCTTTCTTAATTACTCGTTTAGTAGTTTTCACCTTCTTAGTCTCACCTGTTTCTGTAATGACGTCAGTCACTTTGACTTCTTCAGGCTGCTCTTCGACAACCTTAGCTTGCTCAGGTATGTGTAAGTCATCGAGTGGTGTGAGTGTATCGTCAGTGAGTTCTTGTGTAGTGTGTACTGTGACGACTGGTGTCTTGCCGTCTTCTTGTTCAGTAATAATTTGTGTAGTTTCCTGTTTCGGGCCTAGTTTTTTGATTGTACGTTTAATAATTTTCTTAACTTTACGCTTACCTTCAGGCGTTTCTGTCTCTTCAAATGTGGTCTCTTCTGGAAGTTCGACGATCTCAACTGGCTTAATGTCTTCTTCCTCAGGCGACTTTTCTTCTGTCACTGTGACGCTTGTTACCGGTTCTTCTCCGTCTTTCTCGACTGTAACAATCTCAGTGACTTCTTTCTTTTTCCCTTTATCTTTCTTAATTACACGTTTAGTAGTTTTCACCTTCTTAGTCTCACCTGTTTCTGTAATGACGTCAGTCACTTTGACTTCTTCAGGCTGCTCTTCGACAACCTTAGCTTGCTCAGGTATGTGTAAGTCATCGAGTGGTGTGAGTGTATCGTCAGTGAGTTCTTGTGTAGTGTGTACTGTGACGACTGGTGTCTTGTCGTCTTCTTGTTCAGTAATAATTTGTGTAGTTTCCTGTTTCGGGCCTAGTTTTTTGATTGTACGTTTAATAATTTTCTTAACTTTACGCTTACCTTCAGGCGTTTCTGTCTCTTCAAATGTGGTCTCTTCTGGAAGTTCGACGATCTCAACTGGCTTAATGTCTTCTTCCTCAGGCGACTTTTCTTCTGTCACTGTGACGCTTGTTACCGGTTCTTCTCCGTCTTTCTCGACTGTTACAATCTCAGTGACTTCTTTCTTTTTCCCTTTATCTTTCTTAATTACACGTTTAGTAGTTTTAACCTTCTTAGTCTCGCCTGTTTCAGTAATGACGTCAGTCACTTTGACTTCTTCAGGCTGCTCTTCTACTACCTCAGCTTGTTCAGGAATGTGCGAGTCATCGAGTGGTGTTACGGTTTCGTCAGTGAGTTCTTGTGTAGTGTGTACTGTAACGACTGGTGTCTTGTCGTCTTCTTGTTCAGTAATAATTTGTGTAGTTTCCTGTTTCGGGCCTAGTTTTTTGATTGTACGCTTAATGATTTTCTTAACTTTACGCTTACCTTCAGGCGTTTCTGTCTCTTCAAATGTGGTCTCTTCTGGAAGTTCGACGATCTCAACTGGCTTAATGTCTTCTTCCTCAGGCGACTTTTCTTCTGTCACTGTGACGCTTGTTACCGGTTCTTCTCCGTCTTTCTCGACTGTAACAATCTCAGTGACTTCTTTCTTTTTCCCTTTATCTTTCTTAATTACACGTTTAGTAGTTTTCACCTTCTTAGTCTCACCTGTTTCAGTTATGACATCAGCAACTTTGACTTCTTCAGGCTGCTCTTCGACTACCTTAGCTTGCTCAGGTATGTGTAAGTCATCGAGTGGTGTGAGTGTATCGTCAGTGAGTTCTTGTGTAGTGTGTACTGTGACGACTGGTGTCTTGTCGTCTTCTTGTTCAGTAATAATTTGTGTGATTTCTTTTTTCGGGCCTAGTTTTCTGATTGTACGCTTTGTGATTTTCTTAACTTTGCGCTTACCTTCAGGCGTTTCTGTCTCTTCAAATGTGGTCTCTTCTGGAAGTTCGACGACCTCAACTGGCTTAATGTCTTCTTCCTCAGGCGACTTTTCTTTTGTAACTGTGACGCATGTTATCGGTTCTTCTCCGTCTTTCTCGACTGTAACAATCTCAGTGACTTCTTTCTTTTTCCCTTTATCTTTCTTAATTACACGTTTAGTAGTTTTCACCTTCTTAGTCTCACCTGTTTCTGTAATGACGTCAGTCACTTTGACTTCTTCAGGCTGCTCTTCTACTACCTCAGCTTGTTCAGGAATGTGTGAGTAATCGAGTGGTGTTACGGTTTCGTCAGTGAGCTCTTGTGTAGTGTGTACTGTGACGACTGGTGTCTTGTCGTCTTCTTGTTCAGTAATAATTTGTGTAGTTTCCTGTTTCGGGCCTAGTTTTTTGATTGTACGCTTAATAATTTTCTTAACTTTACGCTTACCTTCAGGCGTTTCTGTCTCTTCAAATGTGGTCTCTTCTGGAAGTTCGACGATCTCAACTGGCTTAATGTCTTCTTCCTCAGGTGACTTTTCTTCTGTCACTGTGACGCTTGTTACCGGTTCTTCTCCGTCTTTTTCGATTGTAACAATCTCAGTGACTTCTTTCTTTTTCCCTTTATCTTTCTTAATTACACGTTTAGTAGTTTTCACCTTCTTAATCTCACCTGTTTCAGTTATGACGTCAGTCACTTTGACTTCTTCAGGCTGCACCTCGACAACCTTAGCTTGCTCAGGTATGTGTAAGTCATCGAGTGGTGTGAGTGTATCGTCAGTGAGTTCTTGTGTAGTGTGTACTGTGACGACTGGTGTCTTGTCGTCTTCTTGTTCAGTAATAATTTGTGTAGTTTCCTGTTTCGGTCCTAGTTTTTTGATTGTACGCTTAATAATTTTCTTAACTTTACGCTTACCTTCAGGCGTTTCTGTCTCTTCAAATGTGGTCTCTTCTGGAAGTTCGATGATCTCAACTGGCTTAATGTCTTCTTCCTCAGGCGAATTTTCTTCTGTAACTGTGACGCTTGTTACCGGTTCTTCTCCGTCTTTCTCGACTGTAACAATCTCAGTGACTTCTTTCTTTTTCCCTTTATCTTTCTTAATTACACGTTTAGTAGTTTTCACCTTCTTAGTCTCACCTGTTTCAGTTATGACATCAGCAACTTTGACTTCTTCAGGCTGCTCTTCGACTACCTTAGCTTGCTCAGGTATGTGTAAGTCATCGAGTGGTGTGAGTTTATCGTCAGTGAGTTCTTGTGTAGTGTGTACTGTGACGACTGGTGTTTTGTCGTCTTCTTGTTCAGTAATAATTTGTGTAGTTTCCTGTTTTGGGCCTAGTTTTTTGATTGTACGCTTAATGATTTTCTTAACTTTACGCTTACCTTCAGGCGTTTCTGTCTCTTCAAATGTGGTCTCTTCTGGGAGTTCGACGATCTCAACTGGCTTAATGTCTTCTTCATCAGGCGACTTTTCTTCTGTAACTGTGACGCTTGTTACCGGTTCTTCTCCGTCTTTCTCGACTGTAACAATCTCAGTGACTTCTTTCTTTTTTCCTTTATCTTTTTTAATTACACGTTTAGTAGTTTTCACCTTCTTAATCTCACCTGTTTCAGTTATGACGTCAGTCACTTTAACTTCTTCAGGCTGCTCTTTTACTACCTCAGCTTGTTCAGGAATGTGTGAGTCATCGAGTGGTGTTACGGTCTCATCAGTGAGTTCTTGTGTAGTGTGTACTGTGACGACTGGTGTTTTGTCGTCTTCTTGTTCAGTAATAATTTGTGTAGTTTCTTTTTTCGGGCCTAGTTTTCTGATTGTACGCTTAGTGATTTTCTTAACTTTGCGCTTACCTTCAGGCGTTTCTGTCTCTTCAAATGTGGTCTCTTCTGGAAGTTCGACGATCTCAACTGGCTTAATGTCATCTTCCTCAGGCGACTTTTCTTCTGTCACTGTGACGCTTGTTACCGGTTCTTCTCCGTCTTTCTCGACTGTAACAATCTCAGTGACTTCTTTCTTTTTCCCTTTATCTTTCTTAATTACACGTTTAGTAGTTTTCACCTTCTTAGTCTCACCTGTTTCTGTAATGACGTCAGTCACTTTGACTTCTTCAGGCTGCTCTTTTACTACCTCAGCTTGTTCAGGAATGTGTGAGTCATCGAGTGGTGTTACGGTCTCATCAGTGAGCTCTTGTGTAGTGTGTACTGTGACGATTGGTGTCTTGTCGTCTTCTTGTTCAGTAATAATTTGTGTAGTTTCCTGTTTCGGGCCTAGTTTTTTGATTGTACGCTTAATGATTTTCTTAACTTTACGCTTACCTTCAGGCGTTTCTGTCTCTTCAAATGTGGTCTCTTCTGGAAGTTCGACGATCTCAACTGGCTTAATGTCTTCTTCCTCAGGCGACTTTTCTTCTGTCACTGTGACGCTTGTTACCGGTTCTTCTCCGTCTTTCTCGACTGTAACAATCTCAGTGACTTCTTTCTTTTTCCCTTTATCTTTCTTAATTACACGTTTAGTAGTTTTCACCTTCTTAGTCTCACCTGTTTCAGTTATGACATCAGCAACTTTGACTTCTTCAGGCTGCTCTTCGACTACCTTAGCTTGCTCAGGTATGTGTAAGTCATCGAGTGGTGTGAGTTTATCGTCAGTGAGTTCTTGTGTAGTGTGTACTGTGACGACTGGTGTTTTGTCGTCTTCTTGTTCAGTAATAATTTGTGTAGTTTCCTGTTTCGGACCTAGTTTTTTGATTGTACGCTTAATGATTTTCTTAACTTTACGCTTACCTTCAGGCGTTTCTGTCTCTTCAAATGTGGTCTCTTCTGGGAGTTCGACGATCTCAACTGGCTTAATGTCTTCTTCATCAGGCGACTTTTCTTCTGTAACTGTGACGCTTGTTACCGGTTCTTCTCCGTCTTTCTCGACTGTAACAATCTCAGTGACTTCTTTCTTTTTTCCTTTATCTTTTTTAATTACACGTTTAGTAGTTTTCACCTTCTTAATCTCACCTGTTTCAGTTATGACGTCAGTCACTTTAACTTCTTCAGGCTGCTCTTTTACTACCTCAGCTTGTTCAGGAATGTGTGAGTCATCGAGTGGTGTTACGGTCTCATCAGTGAGTTCTTGTGTAGTGTGTACTGTGACGACTGGTGTCTTGTCGTCTTCTTGTTCAGTAATAATTTGTGTAGTTTCCTGTTTCGGGCCTAGTTTTTTGATTGTACGCTTAATGATTTTCTTAACTTTACGCTTACCTTCAGGCGTTTCTGTCTCTTCAAATGTGGTCTCTTCTGGAAGTTCGACGATCTCAACTGGCTTAATGTCTTCTTCCTCAGGCGACTTTTCTTCTGTCACTGTGACGCTTGTTACCGGTTCTTCTCCGTCTTTCTCGACTGTAACAATCTCAGTGACTTCTTTCTTTTTCCCTTTATCTTTCTTAATTACACGTTTAGTAGTTTTCACCTTCTTAGTCTCACCTGTTTCAGTTATGACATCAGCAACTTTGACTTCTTCAGGCTGCTCTTCGACTACCTTAGCTTGCTCAGGTATGTGTAAGTCATCGAGTGGTGTGAGTTTATCGTCAGTGAGTTCTTGTGTAGTGTGTACTGTGACGACTGGTGTTTTGTCGTCTTCTTGTTCAGTAATAATTTGTGTAGTTTCCTGTTTCGGACCTAGTTTTTTGATTGTACGCTTAATGATTTTCTTAACTTTACGCTTACCTTCAGGCGTTTCTGTCTCTTCAAATGTGGTCTCTTCTGGGAGTTCGACGATCTCAACTGGCTTAATGTCTTCTTCATCAGGCGACTTTTCTTCTGTAACTGTGACGCTTGTTACCGGTTCTTCTCCGTCTTTCTCGACTGTAACAATCTCAGTGACTTCTTTCTTTTTTCCTTTATCTTTTTTAATTACACGTTTAGTAGTTTTCACCTTCTTAATCTCACCTGTTTCAGTTATGACGTCAGTCACTTTAACTTCTTCAGGCTGCTCTTTTACTACCTCAGCTTGTTCAGGAATGTGTGAGTCATCGAGTGGTGTTACGGTCTCATCAGTGAGTTCTTGTGTAGTGTGTACTGTGACGACTGGTGTCTTGTCGTCTTCTTGTTCAGTAATAATTTGTGTAGTTTCCTGTTTCGGGCCTAGTTTTTTGATTGTACGCTTAATGATTTTCTTAACTTTACGCTTACCTTCAGGCGTTTCTGTCTCTTCAAATGTGGTCTCTTCTGGAAGTTCGACGATCTCAACTGGCTTAATGTCTTCTTCCTCAGGCGACTTTTCTTCTGTCACTGTGACGCTTGTTACCGGTTCTTCTCCGTCTTTCTCGACTGTAACAATCTCAGTGACTTCTTTCTTTTTCCCTTTATCTTTCTTAATTACACGTTTAGTAGTTTTCACCTTCTTAATCTCACCTGTTTCAGTTATGACGTCAGTCACTTTAACTTCTTCAGGCTGCTCTTTTACTACCTCAGCTTGTTCAGGAATGTGTGAGTCATCGAGTGGTGTTACGGTCTCATCAGTGAGTTCTTGTGTAGTGTGTACTGTGACGACTGGTGTCTTGTCGTCTTCTTGTTCAGTAATAATTTGTGTAGTTTCCTGTTTCGGGCCTAGTTTTTTGATTGTACGCTTAATGATTTTCTTAACTTTACGCTTACCTTCAGGCGTTTCTGTCTCTTCAAATGTGGTCTCTTCTGGAAGTTCGACGATCTCAACTGGCTTAATGTCTTCTTCCTCAGGCGACTTTTCTTCTGTCACTGTGACGCTTGTTACAGGTTCTTCTCCGTCTTTCTCGACTGTAACAATCTCAGTGACTTCTTTCTTTTTCCCTTTATCTTTCTTAATTACACGTTTAGTAGTTTTAACCTTCTTAGTCTCACCTGTTTCAGTTATGACGTCAGTCACTTTAACTTCTTCAGGCTGCTCTTCGACTACCTTAGCTTGTTCAGGAATGTGTGAGTCATCGAGTGGTGTTACGGATTCGTCAGTGAGCTCTTGTGTAGTGTGTACTGTGACGACTGGTGTTTTGTCGTCTTCTTGTTCAGTAATAATTTGTGTAGTTTCTTTTTTCGGGCCTAGTTTTCTGATTGTACGCTTAGTGATTTTCTTAACTTTGCGCTTACCTTCAGGCGTTTCTGTCTCTTCAAATGTGGTCTCTTCTGGAAGTTCGACGATCTCAACTGGCTTAATGTCTTCTTCCTCAGGCGATTTTTCTTCTGACACTGTGACGCTTGTTACCGGTTCTTCTCCGTCTTTCTCGACTGTAACAATCTCAGTGACTTCTTTCTTTTTTCCTTTATCTTTCTTAATTACACGTTTAGTAGTTTTCACCTTCTTAGTCTCACCTGTTTCAGTTATGACGTCAGTCACTTTGACTTCTTCAGGCTGCTCTTCGACTACCTTAGCTTGTTCAGGAATGTGTGAGTCATCGAGTGGTGTTACGGATTCGTCAGTGAGCTCTTGTGTAGTGTGTACTGTGACGACTGGTGTCTTGTCGTCTTCTTGTTCAGTAATAATTTGTGTAGTTTCCTGTTTCGGGCCTAGTTTTTTGATTGTACGCTTAATAATTTTCTTAACTTTACGCTTACCTTCAGGCGTTTCTGTCTCTTCAAATGTGGTCTCTTCTGGAAGTTCGACGATCTCAACTGGCTTAATGTCCTCTTCATCAGGCGACTTTTCTTCTGTCACTGTGACGCTTGTTACCGGTTCTTCTCCGTCTTTCTCGACTGTAACAATCTCAGTGACTTCTTTCTTTTTCCCTTTATCTTTCTTAATTACACGTTTAGTAGTTTTCACCTTCTTAGTCTCACCTGTTTCAGTTATGACGTCAGTCACTTTGACTTCTTCAGGCTGCTCTTCGACAACCTTAGCTTGCTCAGGTATGTGTAAATCATCGAGTGGTGTGAGTGTATCGTCAGTGAGCTCTTGTGTAGTGTGTACTGTGACGACTGGTGTTTTATCATCTTCTTGTTCAGTAATAATTTGTGTAGTTTCCTGTTTCGGGCCTAGTTTTTTGATTGTACGCTTAATGATTTTCTTAACTTTACGCTTACCTTCAGGCGTTTCTGTCTCTTCAAGTGTGGTCTCTTCTGGAAGTTCGACGATCTCAACTGGCTTAATGTCTTCTTCCTCAGGCGACTTTTCTTCTGTCACTGTGACGCTTGTTACCGGTTCTTCTCCGTCTTTCTCGACTGTAACAATCTCAGTTACTTCTTTCTTTTTCCCTTTATCTTTCTTAATTACACGTTTCTTAGTTTTCACCTTCTTAGTCTCACCTGTTTCAGTTATGACGTCAGTCACTTTGACTTCTTCAGGCTGCTCTTCGACTACCTTAGCTAGTTCAGGAATGTGTGAGTCATCTAAAGGTGTTACGGTTTCGTCAGTGAGCTCTTGTGTAGTGTGTACTGTGACGACTGGTGTCTTGTCGTCTTCTTGTTCAGTAATAATTTGTGTAGTTTCCTGTTTCGGGCCTAGTTTTTTGATTGTACGCTTAATAATTTTCTTAACTTTACGCTTACCTTCAGGCGTTTCTGTCTCTTCAAATGTGGTCTCTTCTGGAAGTTCGACGATCTCAACTGGCTTAATGTCTTCTTCCTCAGGCGACTTTTCTTCTGTCACTGTGACGCTTGTTACCGGTTCTTCTCCGTCTTTCTCGACTGTAACAATCTCAGTGACTTCTTTCTTTTTCCCTTTATGTTTCTTAATTACACGTTTAGTAGTTTTCACCTTCTTAGTCTCACCTGTTTCAGTTATGACGTCAGTCACTTTAACTTCTTCAGGCTGCTCTTCGACTACCTTAGCTTGTTCAGGAATGTGTGAGTCATCGAGTGGTGTTACGGATTCGTCAGTGAGCTCTTGTGTAGTGTGTACTGTGACGACTGGTGTTTTGTCGTCTTCTTGTTCAGTAATAATTTGTGTAGTTTCTTTTTTCGGGCCTAGTTTTCTGATTGTACGCTTAGTGATTTTCTTAACTTTGCGCTTACCTTCAGGCGTTTCTGTCTCTTCAAATGTGGTCTCTTCTGGAAGTTCGACGATCTCAACTGGCTTAATGTCTTCTTCCTCAGGCGACTTTTCTTCTGTCACTGTGACGCTTGTTACCGGTTCTTCTCCGTCTTTCTCGACTGTAACAATCTCAGTGACTTCTTTCTTTTTCCCTTTATCTTTCTTAATTACACGTTTAGTAGTTTTCACCTTCTTAGTCTCACCTGTTTCAGTTATGACGTCAGTCACTTTGACTTCTTCAGGCTGCTCTTCGACTACCTTAGCTTGTTCAGGAACGTGTGAGTCATCGAATGGTGTTACGGATTCGTCAGTGAGCTCTTGTGTAGTGTGTACTGTGACGACTGGTGTTTTGTCGTCTTCTTGTTCAGTAATAATTTGTGTAGTTTCCTGTTTCGGGCCAAGTTTTCTGATTGTACGCTTAGTGATTTTCTTAACTTTGCGCTTACCTTCAGGCGTTTCTGTCTCTTCAAATGTGGTCTCTTCTGGAAGTTCGACGATCTCAACTGGCTTAATGTCTTCTTCCTCAGGCGACTTTTCTTCTATCACTGTGACGCTTGTTACCGGTTCTTCTCCGTCTTTCTCGACTGTAACAATCTCAGTGACTTCTTTCTTTTTCCCTTTATCTTTCTTAATTACACGTTTAGTAGTTTTCACCTTCTTAGTCTCACCTGTTTCAGTTATGACGTCAGTCACTTTGACTTCTTCAGGCTGCTCTTCGACTACCTTAGCTTGTTCAGGAATGTGTGAGTCATCGAGTGGTGTTACGGATTCGCCAGTGAGCTCTTGTGTAGTGTGTACTGTGACGACTGGTGTTTTGTCGTCTTCTTGTTCAGTAATAATTTGTGTAGTTTCTTTTTTCGGGCCTAGTTTTCTGATTATACGCTTAGTGATTTTCTTAACTTTGCGCTTACCTTCAGGCGTTTCTGTCTCTTCAAATGTGGTCTCTTCTGGAAGTTCGACGATCTCAACTGGCTTAATGTCTTCTTCCTCAGGCGACTTTTCTTCTGTCACTGTGACGCTTGTTACCGGTTCTTCTCCGTCTTTCTCGACTGTAACAATCTCAGTGACTTCTTTCTTTTTCCCTTTATCTTTCTTAATTACACGTTTCGTAGTTTTCACCTTCTTAGTCTCGCCTGTTTCGGTAATGACGTCAGTCACTTTGACTTCTTCAGGCTGCTCTTCTACTACCTCAGCTTGTTCAGGAATGTGCGAGTCATCGAGTGGTGTTACGGTTTCGTCAGTGAGTTCTTGTGTAGTGTGTACTGTGACGACTGGTTTCTTGTCATCTTCTTGTTCAGTAATAATTTGTGTAGTTTCTTTTTTCGGTCCTAGTTTTCTGATTGTACGCTTTGTGATTTTCTTAACTTTGCGCTTACCTTCAGGCGTTTCTGTCTCTTCAAATGTGGTCTCTTCTGGAAGTTCGACGATCTCAACTGGCTTAATGTCTTCTTCCTCAGGCGACTTTTCTTCTGACACTGTGACGCTTGTTACCGGTTCTTCTCCGTCTTTCTCGACTGTAACAATCTCAGTGACTTCTTTCTTTTTCCCTTTATCTTTCTTAATTACACGTTTAGTAGTTTTAACCTTCTTAGTCTCACCTGTTTCAGTTATGACGTCAGTCACTTTAACTTCTTCAGGCTGCTCTTCGACTACCTTAGCTTGTTCAGGAATGTGTGAGTCATCGAGTGGTGTTACGGATTCGTCAGTGAGCTCTTGTGTAGTGTGTACTGTGACGACTGGTGTTTTGTCGTCTTCTTGTTCAGTAATAATTTGTGTAGTTTCTTTTTTCGGGCCTAGTTTTCTGATTGTACGCTTAGTGATTTTCTTAACTTTGCGCTTACCTTCAGGCGTTTCTGTCTCTTCAAATGTGGTCTCTTCTGGAAGTTCGACGATCTCAACTGGCTTAATGTCTTCTTCCTCAGGCGACTTTTCTTCTATCACTGTGACGCTTGTTACCGGTTCTTCTCCGTCTTTCTCGACTGTAACAATCTCAGTGACTTCTTTCTTTTTCCCTTTATCTTTCTTAATTACACGTTTAGTAGTTTTCACCTTCTTAGTCTCACCTGTTTCAGTTATGACGTCAGTCACTTTGACTTCTTCAGGCTGCTCTTCGACTACCTTAGCTTGTTCAGGAATGTGTGAGTCATCGAGTGGTGTTACGGATTCGCCAGTGAGCTCTTGTGTAGTGTGTACTGTGACGACTGGTGTTTTGTCGTCTTCTTGTTCAGTAATAATTTGTGTAGTTTCTTTTTTCGGGCCTAGTTTTCTGATTATACGCTTAGTGATTTTCTTAACTTTGCGCTTACCTTCAGGCGTTTCTGTCTCTTCAAATGTGGTCTCTTCTGGAAGTTCGACGATCTCAACTGGCTTAATGTCTTCTTCCTCAGGCGACTTTTCTTCTGTCACTGTGACGCTTGTTACCGGTTCTTCTCCGTCTTTCTCGACTGTAACAATCTCAGTGACTTCTTTCTTTTTCCCTTTATCTTTCTTAATTACACGTTTCGTAGTTTTCACCTTCTTAGTCTCGCCTGTTTCGGTAATGACGTCAGTCACTTTGACTTCTTCAGGCTGCTCTTCGACTACCTTAGCTTGTTCAGGAATGTGTGAGTCATCGAGTGGTGTTACGGATTCGTCAGTGAGCTCTTGTGTAGTGTGTACTGTGACGACTGGTGTTTTGTCGTCTTCTTGTTCAGTAATAATTTGTGTAGTTTCTTTTTTCGGGCCTAGTTTTCTGATTGTACGCTTAGTGATTTTCTTAACTTTGCGCTTACCTTCAGGCGTTTCTGTCTCTTCAAATGTGGTCTCTTCTGGAAGTTCGACGATCTCAACTGGCTTAATGTCCTCTTCATCAGGCGACTTTTCTTCTGTCACTGTGACGCTTGTTACCGGTTCTTCTCCGTCTTTCTCGACTGTAACAATCTCAGTGACTTCTTTCTTTTTCCCTTTGTCTTTCTTAATAACACGTTTAGAAGTTTTCACTTTCTTAGTCTCACCTGTTTCAGTTATGACGTCAGTCACCTTAACTTCTTCAGGCTGCTCTTCGACTACCTTAGCTTGTTCAGGAATGTGTGAGTCATCTAAAGGTGTTACGGTTTCGTCAGTGAGTTCTTGTGTAGTGTGTACTGTGACAACTGGTGTCTTGTCATCTTCTTGTTCAGTAATAATTTGTGTAGTTTCCTGTTTCGGGCCTAGTTTTTTGATTGTACGCTTGATAATTTTCTTGACTTTACGCTTACCTTCAGGCGTTTCTGTCTCTTCAAATGTGGTCTCTTCTGGAAGTTCGACGATCTCAACTGGCTTAATGTCTTCTTCCTCAGGCGACTTTTCTTCTGTCACTGTGACGCTTGTTACCGGTTCTTCTCCGTCTTTCTCGACTGTAACAATCTCAGTGACTTCTTTCTTTTTCCCTTTATCTTTCTTAATTACACGTTTAGTAGTTTTCACCTTCTTAGTCTCACCTGTTTCAGTTATGACGTCAGTCACTTTGACTTCTTCAGGCTGCTCTTCGACTACCTTAGCTTGTTCAGGAATGTGTGAGTCATCGAGTGGTGTTACGGATTCGTCAGTGAGCTCTTGAGTAGTGTGTACTGTGACGACTGGTGTCTTGTCGTCTTCTTGTTCAGTAATAATTTGTGTAGTTTCCTGTTTCGGGCCTAGTTTTTTGATTGTACGCTTAATAATTTTCTTAACTTTACGCTTACCTTCAGGCGTTTCTGTCTCTTCAAATGTGGTCTCTTCTGGAAGTTCGACGACCTCAACTGGCTTAATGTCTTCTTCCTCAGGCGACTTTTCTTCTGACACTGTGACCCTTGTTACCGGTTCTTCTCCGTCTTTCTCGACTGTAACAATCTCAGTGACTTCTTTCTTTTTCCCTTTATCTTTCTTAATTACACGTTTAGTAGTTTTCACCTTCTTAGTCTCACCTGTTTCAGTTATGACGTCAGTCACTTTAACTTCTTCAGGCTGCTCTTCGACTACCTTAGCTTGTTCAGGAATGTGTGAGTCATCGAGTGGTGTTACGGATTCGTCAGTGAGCTCTTGTGTAGTGTGCACTGTGACGACTGGTGTTTTGTCGTCTTCTTGTTCAGTAATAATTTGTGTAGTTTCTTTTTTCGGGCCTAGTTTTCTGATTGTACGCTTAGTGATTTTCTTAACTTTGCGCTTACCTTCAGGCGTTTCTGTCTCTTCAAATGTGGTCTCTTCTGGAAGTTCGACGATCTCAACTGGCTTAATGTCTTCTTCCTCAGGCGACTTTTCTTCTGTCACTGTGACGCTTGTTACCGGTTCTTCTCCGTCTTTCTCGACTGTAACAATCTCAGTGACTTCTTTCTTTTTCCCTTTATCTTTCTTAATTACACGTTTAGTAGTTTTCACCTTCTTAGTCTCACCTGTTTCAGTTATGACGTCAGTCACTTTAACTTCTTCAGGCTGCTCTTCGACTACCTTAGCTTGTTCAGGAATGTGTGAGTCATCGAGTGGTGTTACGGATTCGTCAGTGAGCTCTTGTGTAGTGTGTACTGTGACGACTGGTGTTTTGTCGTCTTCTTGTTCAGTAATAATTTGTGTAGTTTCTTTTTTCGGGCCTAGTTTTCTGATTGTCCGCTTTGTGATTTTCTTAACTTTGCGCTTACCTTCAGGCGTTTCTGTCTCTTCAAATGTGGTCTCTTCTGGAAGTTCGACGATCTCAACTGGCTTAATGTCTTCTTCCTCAGGCGACTTTTCTTCTGTCACTGTGACGCTTGTTACCGGTTCTTCTCCGTCTTTCTCGACTGTAACAATCTCAGTGACTTCTTTCTTTTTCCCTTTATCTTTCTTAATTACACGTTTAGTAGTTTTCACCTTCTTAGTCTCACCTGTTTCAGTTATGACGTCAGTCACTTTGACTTCTTCAGGCTGCTCTTCGACTACCTTAGCTTGTTCAGGAATGTGTGAGTCATCGAGTGGTGTTACGGATTCGTCAGTGAGCTCTTGTGTAGTGTGCACTGTGACGACTGGTGTCTTGTCGTCTTCTTGTTCAGTAATAATTTGTGTAGTTTCCTGTTTCGGGCCTAGTTTTCTGATTGTACGCTTAGTGATTTTCTTAACTTTGCGCTTACCTTCAGGCGTTTCTGTCTCTTCAAATGTGGTCTCTTCTGGAAGTTCGACGATCTCAACTGGCTTAATGTCTTCTTCCTCAGGCGACTTTTCTTCTGTCACTGTGACGCTTGTTACCGGTTCTTCTCCGTCTTTCTCGACTGTAACAATCTCAGTGACTTCTTTCTTTTTCCCTTTATCTTTCTTAATTACACGTTTAGTAGTTTTCACCTTCTTAGTCTCACCTGTTTCAGTTATGACGTCAGTCACTTTAACTTCTTCAGGCTGCTCTTCGACTACCTTAGCTTGTTCAGGAATGTGTGAGTCATCGAGTGGTGTTACGGATTCGTCAGTGAGCTCTTGTGTAGTGTGTACTGTGACGACTGGTGTTTTGTCGTCTTCTTGTTCAGTAATAATTTGTGTAGTTTCTTTTTTCGGGCCTAGTTTTCTGATTGTACGCTTAGTGATTTTCTTAACTTTTCGCTTACCTTCAGGCGTTTCTGTCTCTTCAAATGTGGTCTCTTCTGGAAGTTCGACGATCTCAACTGGCTTAATGTCTTCTTCTTCAGGCGACTTTTCTTCTGTCACTGTGACGCTTGTTACCGGTTCTTCTCCGTCTTTCTCGACTGTAACAATCTCAGTGACTTCTTTCTTTTTCCCTTTATCTTTCTTAATTACACGTTTAGTAGTTTTCACCTTCTTAGTCTCACCTGTTTCAGTTATGACGTCAGTCACTTTAACTTCTTCAGGCTGCTCTTCGACTACCTTAGCTTGTTCAGGAATGTGTGAGTCATCGAGTGGTGTTACGGATTCGTCAGTGAGCTCTTGTGTAGTGTGTACTGTGACGACTGGTGTTTTGTCGTCTTCTTGTTCAGTAATAATTTGTGTAGTTTCTTTTTTCGGGCCTAGTTTTCTGATTATACGCTTAGTGATTTTCTTAACTTTGCGCTTACCTTCAGGCGTTTCTGTCTCTTCAAATGTGGTCTCTTCTGGAAGTTCGACGATCTCAACTGGCTTAATGTCTTCTTCCTCAGGCGACTTTTCTTCTGTCACTGTGACGCTTGTTACCGGTTCTTCTCCGTCTTTCTCGACTGTAACAATCTCAGTGACTTCTTTCTTTTTCCCTTTATCTTTCTTAATTACACGTTTAGTAGTTTTCACCTTCTTAGTCTCACCTGTTTCAGTTATGACGTCAGTCACTTTGACTTCTTCAGGCTGCTCTTCGACTACCTTAGCTTGTTCAGGAATGTGTGAGTCATCGAGTGGTGTTACGGATTCGTCAGTGAGCTCTTGTGTAGTGTGTACTGTGACGACTGGTGTCTTGTCGTCTTCTTGTTCAGTAATAATTTGTGTAGTTTCCTGTTTCGGGCCTAGTTTTTTGATTGTACGCTTAATAATTTTCTTAACTTTACGCTTACCTTCAGGCGTTTCTGTCTCTTCAAATGTGGTCTCTTCTGGAAGTTCGACGATCTCAACTGGCTTAATATCTTCTTCCTCAGGCGACTTTTCTTCTGACACTGTGACGCTTGTTACCGGTTCTTCTCCGTCTTTCTCGACTGTAACAATCTCAGTGACTTCTTTCTTTTTCCCTTTATCTTTCTTAATTACACGTTTAGTAGTTTTCACCTTCTTAGTCTCACCTGTTTCAGTTATGACGTCAGTCACTTTAACTTCTTCAGGCTGCTCTTCGACTACCTTAGCTTGTTCAGGAATGTGTGAGTCATCGAGTGGTGTTACGGATTCGTCAGTGAGCTCTTGTGTAGTGTGTACTGTGACGACTGGTGTTTTGTCGTCTTCTTGTTCAGTAATAATTTGTGTAGTTTCTTTTTTCGGGCCTAGTTTTCTGATTGTACGCTTAGTGATTTTCTTAACTTTGCGCTTACCTTCAGGCGTTTCTGTCTCTTCAAATGTGGTCTCTTCTGGAAGTTCGACGATCTCAACTGGCTTAATGTCTTCTTCCTCAGGCGACTTTTCTTCTGTCACTGTGACGCTTGTTACCGGTTCTTCTCCGTCTTTCTCGACTGTAACAATCTCAGTGACTTCTTTCTTTTTTCCTTTATCTTTCTTAATTACACGTTTAGTAGTTTTCACCTTCTTAGTCTCACCTGTTTCAGTTATGACGTCAGTCACTTTGACTTCTTCAGGCTGCTCTTCGACTACCTTAGCTTGTTCAGGAATGTGTGAGTCATCGAGTGGTGTTACGGATTCGTCAGTGAGCTCTTGTGTAGTGTGTACTGTGACGACTGGTGTCTTGTCGTCTTCTTGTTCAGTAATAATTTGTGTAGTTTCCTGTTTCGGGCCTAGTTTTTTGATTGTACGCTTAATAATTTTCTTAACTTTACGCTTACCTTCAGGCGTTTCTGTCTCTTCAAATGTGGTCTCTTCTGGAAGTTCGACGATCTCAACTGGCTTAATGTCTTCTTCCTCAGGCGACTTTTCTTCTGACACTGTGACGCTTGTTACCGGTTCTTCTCCGTCTTTCTCGACTGTAACAATCTCAGTGACTTCTTTCTTTTTCCCTTTATCTTTCTTAATTACACGTTTAGTAGTTTTCACCTTCTTAGTCTCACCTGTTTCAGTTATGACGTCAGTCACTTTAACTTCTTCAGGCTGCTCTTCGACTACCTTAGCTTGTTCAGGAATGTGTGAGTCATCGAGTGGTGTTACGGATTCGTCAGTGAGCTCTTGTGTAGTGTGTACTGTGACGACTGGTGTCTTGTCGTCTTCTTGTTCAGTAATAATTTGTGTAGTTTCCTGTTTCGGGCCTAGTTTTCTGATTGTACGCTTAGTGATTTTCTTAACTTTACGCTTACCTTCAGGCGTTTTTGTCTCTTCAAATGTGGTCTCTTCTGGAAGTTCGACGATCTCAACTGGCTTAATGTCCTCTTCATCAGGCGACTTTTCTTCTGTCACTGTGACGCTTGTTACCGGTTCTTCTCCGTCTTTCTCGACTGTAACAATCTCAGTGACTTCTTTCTTTTTCCCTTTATCTTTCTTAATTACACGTTTAGTAGTTTTCACCTTCTTAGTCTCACCTGTTTCAGTTATGACGTCAGTCACTTTGACTTCTTCAGGCTGCTCTTCGACTACCTTAGCTTGTTCAGGAATGTGTGAGTCATCGAGTGGTGTTACGGATTCGTCAGTGAGCTCTTGTGTAGTGTGTACTGTGACGACTGGTGTCTTGTCGTCTTCTTGTTCAGTAATAATTTGTGTAGTTTCCTGTTTCGGGCCTAGTTTTTTGATTGTACGCTTAATAATTTTCTTAACTTTACGCTTACCTTCAGGCGTTTCTGTCTCTTCAAATGTGGTCTCTTCTGGAAGTTCGACGATCTCAACTGGCTTAATGTCTTCTTCCTCAGGCGACTTTTCTTCTGACACTGTGACGCTTGTTACCGGTTCTTCTCCGTCTTTCTCGACTGTAACAATCTCAGTGACTTCTTTCTTTTTCCCTTTATCTTTCTTAATTACACGTTTAGTAGTTTTCACCTTCTTAGTCTCACCTGTTTCAGTTATGACGTCAGTCACTTTAACTTCTTCAGGCTGCTCTTCGACTACCTTAGCTTGTTCAGGAATGTGTGAGTCATCGAGTGGTGTTACGGATTCGTCAGTGAGCTCTTGTGTAGTGTGCACTGTGACGACTGGTGTTTTGTCGTCTTCTTGTTCAGTAATAATTTGTGTAGTTTCTTTTTTCGGGCCTAGTTTTCTGATTGTACGCTTAGTGATTTTCTTAACTTTGCGCTTACCTTCAGGCGTTTCTGTCTCTTCAAATGTGGTCTCTTCTGGAAGTTCGACGATCTCAACTGGCTTAATGTCTTCTTCCTCAGGCGACTTTTCTTCTGTCACTGTGACGCTTGTTACCGGTTCTTCTCCGTCTTTCTCGACTGTAACAATCTCAGTGACTTCTTTCTTTTTCCCTTTATCTTTCTTAATTACACGTTTAGTAGTTTTCACCTTCTTAGTCTCACCTGTTTCAGTTATGACGTCAGTCACTTTGACTTCTTCAGGCTGCTCTTCGACTACCTTAGCTTGTTCAGGAACGTGTGAGTCATCGAATGGTGTTACGGATTCGTCAGTGAGCTCTTGTGTAGTGTGTACTGTGACGACTGGTGTTTTGTCGTCTTCTTGTTCAGTAATAATTTGTGTAGTTTCCTGTTTCGGGCCTAGTTTTTTGATTGTACGCTTAATAATTTTCTTAACTTTACGCTTACCTTCAGGCGTTTCTGTCTCTTCAAATGTGGTCTCTTCTGGAAGTTCGACGATCTCAACTGGCTTAATGTCTTCTTCCTCAGGCGATTTTTCTTCTGACACTGTGACGCTTGTTACCGGTTCTTCTCCGTCTTTCTCGACTGTAACAATCTCAGTGACTTCTTTCTTTTTCCCTTTATCTTTCTTAATTACACGTTTAGTAGTTTTCACCTTCTTAGTCTCACCTGTTTCAGTTATGACGTCAGTCACTTTAACTTCTTCAGGCTGCTCTTCGACTACCTTAGCTTGTTCAGGAATGTGTGAGTCATCGAGTGGTGTTACGGATTCGTCAGTGAGCTCTTGTGTAGTGTGTACTGTGACGACTGGTGTCTTGTCGTCTTCTTGTTCAGTAATAATTTGTGTAGTTTCCTGTTTCGGGCCTAGTTTTCTGATTGTACGCTTAGTGATTTTCTTAACTTTACGCTTACCTTCAGGCGTTTTTGTCTCTTCAAATGTGGTCTCTTCTGGAAGTTCGACGATCTCAACTGGCTTAATGTCCTCTTCATCAGGCGACTTTTCTTCTGTCACTGTGACGCTTGTTACCGGTTCTTCTCCGTCTTTCTCGACTGTAACAATCTCAGTGACTTCTTTCTTTTTCCCTTTATCTTTCTTAATTACACGTTTAGTAGTTTTCACCTTCTTAGTCTCACCTGTTTCAGTTATGACGTCAGTCACTTTGACTTCTTCAGGCTGCTCTTCGACTACCTTAGCTTGTTCAGGAATGTGTGAGTCATCGAGTGGTGTTACGGATTCGTCAGTGAGCTCTTGTGTAGTGTGTACTGTAACGACTGGTGTCTTGTCGTCTTCTTGTTCAGTAATAATTTGTGTAGTTTCCTGTTTCGGGCCTAGTTTTTTGATTGTACGCTTAATAATTTTCTTAACTTTACGCTTACCTTCAGGCGTTTCTGTCTCTTCAAATGTGGTCTCTTCTGGAAGTTCGACGATCTCAACTGGCTTAATGTCTTCTTCCTCAGGCGACTTTTCTTCTGACACTGTGACGCTTGTTACCGGTTCTTCTCCGTCTTTCTCGACTGTAACAATCTCAGTGACTTCTTTCTTTTTCCCTTTATCTTTCTTAATTACACGTTTAGTAGTTTTCACCTTCTTAGTCTCACCTGTTTCAGTTATGACGTCAGTCACTTTGACTTCTTCAGGCTGCTCTTCGACAATCTTAGCTTGTTCAGGAATGTGTGAGTCATCTAAAGGTGTTACGAATTCGTCAGTGAGTTCTTGTGTAGTGTGTACTGTGACGACTGGTGTCTTGTCGTCTTCTTGTTCAGTAATAATTTGTGTAGTTTCTTTTTTCGGTCCTAGTTTTCTGATTGTCCGCTTTGTGATTTTCTTAACTTTGCGCTTACCTTCAGGCGTTTCTGTCTCTTCAAATGTGGTCTCTTCTGGAAGTTCGACGATCTCAACTGGCTTAATGTCTTCTTCCTCAGGCGACTTTTCTTCTGTCACTGTGACGCTTGTTACCGGTTCTTCTCCGTCTTTCTCGACTGTAACAATCTCAGTGACTTCTTTCTTTTTCCCTTTATCTTTCTTAATTACACGTTTAGTAGTTTTCACCTTCTTAGTCTCACCTGTTTCAGTTATGACGTCAGTCACTTTGACTTCTTCAGGCTGCTCTTCGACAATCTTAGCTTGTTCAGGAATGTGCGAGTCATCTAAAGGTGTTACGGTTTCGTCAGTGAGTTCTTGTGTAGTGTGTACTGTGACGACTGGTGTCTTGTCATCTTCTTGTTCAGTAATAATTTGTGTAGTTTCTTTTTTCGGTCCTAGTTTTCTGATTGTACGCTTTGTGATTTTCTTAACTTTGCGCTTACCTTCAGGCGTTTCTGTCTCTTCAAATGTGGTCTCTTCTGGAAGTTCGACGATCTCAACTGGCTTAATGTCTTCTTCCTCAGGCGACTTTTCTTCTGTCACTGTGACGCTTGTTACCGGTTCTTCTCCGTCTTTCTCGACTGTAACAATCTCAGTGACTTCTTTCTTTTTCCCTTTATCTTTCTTAATTACACGTTTAGTAGTTTTCACCTTCTTAGTCTCACCTGTTTCAGTTATGACGTCAGTCACTTTGACTTCTTCAGGCTGCTCTTCGACAACCTTAGCTTGTTCAGAAATGTGTGAGTCATCTAAAGGTGTTACGGTTTCGTCAGTGAGTTCTTGTGTAGTGTGTACTGTGACGACTGGTGTCTTGTCATCTTCTTGTTCAGTAATAATTTGTGTAGTTTCTTTTTTCGGTCCTAGTTTTCTGATTGTACGCTTTGTGATTTTCTTAACTTTGCGCTTACCTTCAGGCGTTTCTGTCTCTTCAAATGTGGTCTCTTCTGGAAGTTCGACGATCTCAACTGGCTTAATGTCTTCTTCCTCAGGCGACTTTTCTTCTGTCACTGTGACGCTTGTTACCGGTTCTTCTCCGTCTTTCTCGACTGTAACAATCTCAGTGACTTCTTTCTTTTTCCCTTTATCTTTCTTAATTACACGTTTAGTAGTTTTCACCTTCTTAGTCTCACCTGTTTCAGTTATGACGTCAGTCACTTTGACTTCTTCAGGCTGCTCTTCGACAACCTTAGCTTGTTCAGAAATGTGTGAGTCATCGAGTGGTGTTACGGTTTCGTCAGTGAGCTCTTGTGTAGTGTGTACTGTGACGACTGGTGTTTTGTCGTCTTCTTGTTCAGTAATAATTTGTGTAGTTTCTTTTTTCGGGCCTAGTTTTCTGATTGTACGCTTAGTGATTTTCTTAACTTTGCGCTTACCTTCAGGCGTTTCTGTCTCTTCAAATGTGGTCTCTTCTGGAAGTTCGACGATCTCAACTGGCTTAATATCTTCTTCCTCAGGCGACTTTTCTTCTGTCACTGTGACGCTTGTTACCGGTTCTTCTCCGTCTTTCTCGACTGTAACAATCTCAGTGACTTCTTTCTTTTTCCCTTTATCTTTCTTAATTACACGTTTAGTAGTTTTCACCTTCTTAGTCTCACCTGTTTCAGTTATGACGTCAGTCACTTTGACTTCTTCAGGCTGCTCTTCGACAATCTTAGCTTGTTCAGGAATGTGTGAGTCATCTAAAGGTGTTACGAATTCGTCAGTGAGTTCTTGTGTAGTGTGTACTGTGACGACTGGTGTCTTGTCGTCTTCTTGTTCAGTAATAATTTGTGTAGTTTCTTTTTTCGGTCCTAGTTTTCTGATTGTCCGCTTTGTGATTTTCTTAACTTTGCGCTTACCTTCAGGCGTTTCTGTCTCTTCAAATGTGGTCTCTTCTGGAAGTTCGACGATCTCAACTGGCTTAATGTCTTCTTCCTCAGGCGACTTTTCTTCTGTCACTGTGACGCTTGTTACCGGTTCTTCTCCGTCTTTCTCGACTGTAACAATCTCAGTGACTTCTTTCTTTTTTCCTTTATCTTTCTTAATTACACGTTTAGTAGTTTTCACCTTCTTAGTCTCACCTGTTTCAGTTATGACGTCAGTCACTTTGACTTCTTCAGGCTGCTCTTCGACAACCTTATCTTGCTCAGGTATGTGTGAGTCATCTAGAGGTGTTACGGTTTCGTCAGTGAGTTCTTGTGTAGTGTGCACTGTGACGACTGGTGTCTGGTCGTCTTCTTGTTCAGTAATAATTTGTGTAGTCTCCTTTTTCGGGCCCAATTTTCTTATTATACGCTTAGTGATTTTTTTAACTTTGCGCTTACCTTCAGGCGTTTCTGTCTCCTCAAATGTAGTCTCTTCTGGAAGTTCGACGACCTCAACTGGCTTAATGTCTTCTTCCTCAGGCGACTTTTCTTCTGTCACCGTGACGCTTGTTATAGGTTCTTCTCCGTCTTTCTCGACAGTAACAATCTCAGTGACTTCTTTCTTTTTCCCTTTATCTTTCTTAATCACACGTTTAGTAGTTTTAACCTTCTTAGTCTCACCTGTTTCAGTTGTAACATCAGTCACTTTAACTTCTTCTGGCTGCTCTTCGACAACCTTAGCTTGCTCTGGTATGTGTGTTTCATCTAAAGGTGTTACGGTTTCGTCAGTGAGTTCTTGTGTACTATGCACTGTGACGACTGGTGTCTTGTCGTCTTCTTGTTCAGTAATAATTTGTGTAGTCTCCTTTTTCGGGCCCAGTTTTCTTATTGTACGCTTAGTGATTTTCTTAACTTTGCGCTTACCTTCAGGCGTTTCTGTCTCTTCAAATGTGGTCTCTTCTGGAAGTTCGACGATCTCAACTGGCTTAATGTCTTCTTCCTCAGGCGACTTTTCTTCTGTCACTGTGACGCTTGTTACCGGTTCTTCTCCGTCTTTCTCGACTGTGACAATTTCAGTGACTTCTTTCTTTTTCCCTTTATCTTTCTTAATTACACGTTTAGTAGTTTTCACCTTCTTAGTCTCACCTGTTTCTGTAATGACGTCAGTCACTTTGACTTCTTCAGGCTGCTCTTCGACAATCTTAGCTTGTTCAGGAATGTGTGAGTCATCTAAAGGTGTTACGAATTCGTCAGTGAGTTCTTGTGTAGTGTGTACTGTGACGACTGGTGTCTTGTCGTCTTCTTGTTCAGTAATAATTTGTGTAGTTTCTTTTTTCGGTCCTAGTTTTCTGATTGTCCGCTTTGTGATTTTCTTAACTTTGCGCTTACCTTCAGGCGTTTCTGTCTCTTCAAATGTGGTCTCTTCTGGAAGTTCGACGATCTCAACTGGCTTAATGTCATCTTCCTCAGGCGACTTTTCTTCTGTCACTGTGACGCTTGTTACCGGTTCTTCTCCGTCTTTCTCGACTGTAACAATCTCAGTGACTTCTTTCTTTTTCCCTTTATCTTTCTTAATTACACGTTTAGTAGTTTTCACCTTCTTAGTCTCACCTGTTTCAGTTATGACGTCAGTCACTTTGACTTCTTCAGGCTGCTCTTCGACAACCTTAGCTTGCTCAGGTATGTGTGAGTCATCTAGAGGTGTTACGGTTTCTTCAGTGAGTTCTTGTGTAGTGTGCACTGTGACAACTGGTGTCTGGTCGTCTTCTTGTTCAGTAATAATTTGTGTAGTCTCCTTTTTCGGGCCCAATTTTCTTATTATACGCTTAGTGATTTTCTTAACTTTGCGCTTACCTTCAGGCGTTTCTGTCTCCTCAAATGTAGTCTCTTCTGGAAGTTCGACGACCTCAACTGGCTTAATGTCTTCTTCCTCAGGCGACTTTTCTTCTGTCACCGTGACGCTTGTTATAGGTTCTTCTCCGTCTTTCTCGACTGTAACAATCTCAGTGACTTCTTTCTTTTTCCCTTTATCTTTCTTAATCACACGTTTAGTAGTTTTAACCTTCTTAGTCTCACCTGTTTCAGTTGTAACATCAGTCACTTTAACTTCTTCTGGCTGCTCTTCGACAACCTTAGCTTGCTCTGGTATGTGTGTTTCATCTAAAGGTGTTACGGTTTCGTCAGTGAGTTCTTGTGTACTATGCACTGTGACGACTGGTGTCTTGTCGTCTTCTTGTTCAGTAATAATTTGTGTAGTCTCCTTTTTCGGGCCCAGTTTTCTTATTGTACGCTTAGTGATTTTCTTAACTTTGCGCTTACCTTCAGGCGTTTCTGTCTCTTCAAATGTGGTCTCTTCTGGAAGTTCGACGATCTCAACTGGCTTAATGTCTTCTTCCTCAGGCGACTTTTCTTCTGTCACTGTGACGCTTGTTACCGGTTCTTCTCCGTCTTTCTCGACTGTAACAATCTCAGTGACTTCTTTCTTTTTCCCTTTATCTTTCTTAATTACACGTTTAGTAGTTTTCACCTTCTTAGTCTCACCTGTTTCAGTTATGACGTCAGTCACTTTGACTTCTTCAGGCTGCTCTTCGACAATCTTAGCTTGTTCAGGAATGTGTGAGTCATCTAAAGGTGTTACGAATTCGTCAGTGAGTTCTTGTGTAGTGTGTACTGTGACGACTGGTGTCTTGTCGTCTTCTTGTTCAGTAATAATTTGTGTAGTTTCTTTTTTCGGTCCTAGTTTTCTGATTGTCCGCTTTGTGATTTTCTTAACTTTGCGCTTACCTTCAGGCGTTTCTGTCTCTTCAAATGTGGTCTCTTCTGGAAGTTCGACGATCTCAACTGGCTTAATGTCTTCTTCCTCAGGCGACTTTTCTTCTGTCACTGTGACGCTTGTTACCGGTTCTTCTCCGTCTTTCTCGACTGTAACAATCTCAGTGACTTCTTTCTTTTTCCCTTTATCTTTCTTAATTACACGTTTAGTAGTTTTCACCTTCTTAGTCTCACCTGTTTCAGTTATGACGTCAGTCACTTTGACTTCTTCAGGCTGCTCTTTGACAACCTTAGCTTGCTCAGGTATGTGTGAGTCATCTAGAGGTGTTACGGTTTCGTCAGTGAGTTCTTGTGTAGTGTGCACTGTGACGACTGGTGTCTGGTCGTCTTCTTGTTCAGTAATAATTTGTGTAGTCTCCTTTTTCGGGCCCAATTTTCTTATTATACGCTTAGTGATTTTTTTAACTTTGCGCTTACCTTCAGGCGTTTCTGTCTCCTCAAATGTAGTCTCTTCTGGAAGTTCGACGACCTCAACTGGCTTAATGTCTTCTTCCTCAGGCGACTTTTCTTCTGTCACCGTGACGCTTGTTATAGGTTCTTCTCCGTCTTTCTCGACAGTAACAATCTCAGTGATTTCTTTCTTTTTCCCTTTATCTTTCTTAATCACACGTTTAGTAGTTTTAACCTTCTTAGTCTCACCTGTTTCAGTTGTAACATCAGTCACTTTAACTTCTTCTGGCTGCTCTTCGACAACCTTAGCTTGCTCTGGTATGTGTGTTTCATCTAAAGGTGTTACGGTTTCGTCAGTGAGTTCTTGTGTACTATGCACTGTGACGACTGGTGTCTTGTCGTCTTCTTGTTCAGTAATAATTTGTGTAGTCTCCTTTTTCGGGCCCAGTTTTCTTATTGTACGCTTAGTGATTTTCTTAACTTTGCGCTTACCTTCAGGCGTTTCTGTCTCTTCAAATGTGGTCTCTTCTGGAAGTTCGACGATCTCAACTGGCTTAATGTCATCTTCCTCAGGCGACTTTTCTTCTGTCACTGTGACGCTTGTTACCGGTTCTTCTCCGTCTTTCTCGACTGTAACAATCTCAGTGACTTCTTTCTTTTTCCCTTTATCTTTCTTAATTACACGTTTAGTAGTTTTCACTTTCTTAGTCTCACCTGTTTCTGTAATGACGTCAGTCACTTTGACTTCTTCAGGCTGCTCTTCTACTACCTCAGCTTGTTCAGGAATGTGCGAGTCATCGAGTGGTGTTACGGTTTCGTCAGTGAGTTCTTGTGTAGTGTGCACTGTGACGACTGGTGTCTTGTCATCTTCTTGTTCAGTAATAATTTGTGTAGTTTCTTTTTTCGGGCCTAGTTTTCTGATTATACGCTTAGTGATTTTCTTAACTTTGCGCTTACCTTCAGGCGTTTCTGTCTCTTCAAATGTGGTCTCTTCTGGAAGTTCGACGATCTCAACTGGCTTAATGTCTTCTTCCTCAGGCGACTTTTCTTCTGTCACTGTGACGCTTGTTACCGGTTCTTCTCCGTCTTTCTCGACTGTAACAATCTCAGTGACTTCTTTCTTTTTCCCTTTATCTTTCTTAATTACACGTTTAGTAGTTTTCACCTTCTTAGTCTCACCTGCTTCAGTTATGACGTCAGTCACTTTGACTTCTTCAGGCTGCTCTTCGACAATCTTAGCTTGTTCAGGAATGTGTAAGTCATCTGAAGGTGTTACGGTTTCGTCAGTGAGTTCTTGTGTAGTGTGTACTGTGACGACTGGTGTCTTGTCATCTTCTTGTTCAGTAATAATTTGTGTAGTTTCTTTTTTCGGTCCGAGTTTTCTGATTGTACGCTTTGTGATTTTCTTAACTTTGCGCTTACCTTCAGGCGTTTCTGTCTCTTCAAATGTGGTCTCTTCTGGAAGTTCGACGACCTCAACTGGCTTAATGTCTTCTTTCTCAGGTGACATCTTTTCTGTAATTGTTACGCCTGTTACCGGTTTTTCTGTGTCCTTTTCAACTGTTATAATCTCAGTGACTTCTTTAGTTTTTCCTTTATCTTTTTTGGTTACACGTTTAGTAGTTTTAACTTTCTTAGTTTCACCAGTTTCAGTTTCGACTTCAGTCACTATAACTTCTTCAGGCTTCTCTTCGACTACCTGAGCATGATCAGTTAAGTTTAAATCTTTGAATGGTTTTAGGGTGTCGTCAGTGAGTTCTTTTGTAGTTTGTACAATGCCAACTGGTATCTTGTCCTCTTCTTGATTTTTAACTTTTTGAGGCGTTTTGTCAATTTCAACCATTTCTTCTATATGTACATGTGTTAGTATTTTTGGTATATAAAAGTTGTCATCTGGTAATTCTACCATACTTTTATCAGCTACAGTGTTATCAGAAATTTCTTCTCCTTCATACTCTTCTATTTTGACACTATGTTTTGAATCTCTAGTGGGTGTGTCATCGAAATCATCATCTATTGTTTCTTCTATAACAATGTCACCTTCATGTTGACTACCTTCATTCATACGGTTTAAAGTACTCTTTGTTTTTTTCTTTTTTCTTAGTATCGTTCGTTTGGTTTTAATTTGCACAGGATCACTCTTCCCTGGAGTTTGCATAAATTTTGTTATTATTTCTTCAGATTCCTCTATATCTGATGATCTAGGTGAAATCGAATGAAGACGTTCATCTTCTGAAAGCAAAGTCCACGTTGCTTTTATCTTTTTTTTATAACGTTTGCTAGTTATTTTACTACGTTATGACACTGGTTATAAATTAGATAAATATGCTAGACCGAGCTGGAGGTTTTGCCAAAAATAATATTAATGTTAATGACATTGTGAAAGGTTGTTGAATATTTGTGAATGTTGAAAAATTAATGTTGATTGTTTTGTGTTACTTTGTTTGATCAAACTTATTTTTGCGTCAAGCGGACAAGCGAGAGCCAATACATTAATATTTATTAGGTACCGATAAATACTGGTATGGTATTTTAAGTGACGTGTTAAAACATATTTAAAATTTACTGATTTTTTCTATTAAACGATGATAATAAATGAACAAATACGGGAGCAAAATATACATATTATATTGCAAGACAGGATAAAAATATTTATGGAACAATTTAAATATTCTTATTATTGTACTGATATAGTTGAAAATCTATATATGAGCATTGCACGAATGATAAAACCGGATTATGAAGAAAGGATTCAATTAGAAATTTCTTACCGGTTTCTTTTTTTTTAATCCTTAATAATAAACATTAAATTTTTGCTCCTGTTTATTTTTCAAGGTTCCGTAGCCAAAGGGTAAAATGGATCCCTATTACTAAGACTGAGCCGTCCGTCCGTCCGTCTGTCACAGTTGTTGAAAATGTTGCCGCTATGATAACGAATATTAAAAAATTTAATTTAAAAAAATTAATGACACTAATAATAATATGAGTTAATTTTTGAAAATTTATATTTATCATATATTATAAATATTGCAATATGGAAGCAACACGTTACGGCCATTAAAATTGCATACATAATTTTCCATTATTTGACGTCTTTAATGTCGCCATTTTGGTTCTACTTATTTGCTTATTGGGGTCTGTACCTAACAGCTATGAGAAAGAAAATAATTAAGAAATATGGGTGGCATTCGCGTTTCGGTATGACTTGAGAAAAATGAACATTAGATAACTTACATGACATAATAACTAGATATATTTTTATCAATACCTTTAATTTATTAAAAACAGAATAAGAAAATCAGTTACATAAAACGACCGGGCGGATTATTTATTATAAGTTTCTTTTTTAAATTTTCAACATGTATTGGATCTTTAGTAATACTAATTCTTTGGTTTATTAATTTTAAAATTATTTAATAACAAAGATATAAATTTTAATAGTAGCGTAGTAGACTTCAAAAGTTTCATGGAGAGTAAAAAAGAGGGTTCGGGGAACCTCTTCAGAAAATTTTTCTTAATCAAAATTAAATATTAAATAGCGAAATATAAGTATATAAAATATCATTGTATAACAATACAGAATACCTCGGAACCTAGCCTTACATATATACAGGTTGTCCCGTAAATGTTACGACACACTTTACAGCTGTTTTGATAGCCGACATCAAGGCCTACTAAAATAACGCAATATATGTTAGCCGAAATTTTACGGTTTTTAAGTTATATTTATTTTAGTACAAAATACAAAAGTCCCTACCTTCAGTGCAGTATAGTCGTACCATGTGCTGAAAATTTACTTAAGCGTTGATTTTATACTTATTAACTTGCTAATTATTTTTGAATAGTTGTTTCAGCTAATGAAACTTTGGTTTTTTCATCTACAAAGTGAAGCGCAAAAAACGGGCATAATTACTCTTTTTTATGTTTAACGATTTTTATTGCACGTACTTTTAAAGATCACGTTGAAAAAAAATGTACTAGGCAAAGTTGTACATTACTAAGTTAGTTCAAAGCTTAAAAACATGTCCATTTAATAGGAATTCCAAATATGTAACACATTAGTACATTATTTTCAAACACTTCGTCATAATTGTTATTTGCGATCCGAAAGGGGTTGATTATGTAAAAATCATTATTTATTAAAAAAATCCTGTCACTTGATTATCGAAATAATTTACAATGAATCATAAGATAAACAGTTAAAATGACAAAAACAATACATGAAGTGTAATAAAAAACATATAGATAACTTTCCAATTTGAAAATCGTCAAAATATGTACAAGTTACTTGAACCAAAAACGAGTAAGAAAAGACCAGAAATGAGATTTTAAGTTTAAGAACACTAAAATGTTCTTTTTCATGACGATGTCGGGCTTGTATACGTGCCCACGGAAAACAATCTAACCTTTTTTTATAAAATTATAAATAAAAACGTCGGCCAAGTGCGTATCAGGCTACGTGTGGTATAGCGTTCCGCAGTTGTAGGTCAACAATGCCGACTTAGAATGGTGATTTTTGGTTGATCAACTACAACTCTTAAAAGTGATACTTTTCCTCTTAATTTTATTATATTTCTGTGCATTTTTACCATAAACAACCCTTTAGCTGGTAGAGGGGCGGGACACTGGAATATAATAAATTCAGCAATTCTAATCTCATTATTTCAAAAACAGATCTGTGGTGGTCACACACACATAGATTGTAAATGAAAATGCTACTTAAGCATTTTCATAATTATGACGAAGTCGATACGGGCGGTTTGTCGCCAGTCGTTACCTAACCGTTGTAACTGATAGTCAATATAAGTGTTTTATCAGTGGAGCCTACTATTATTTATCACCCATAACCGCTACCCGGGACACGACATACTTTACTCAAACCCAAATACAATAAGTATTAAAATAGTACAAAAGTGGTACAAAAGATCTCTAAATCGATAAATAGTATTTACACACTCACATTATTATTTCAAGACCTACTTAATGACACCTACACTGTGGGTTAGACAAGTACAAAAAATCACACTTTTAAAACTCTAAAAAATATATTTTCAAAATTTTATTTCATGACTTCATTGGCGCATCTTACTGGTATACTCCTGCTAAATCACAACTTTCTAGTACTAATAGTTTCTGAGCTAAACCGCGGACAGACAGACGGGCGGCAAAAGAAAAGGATTTTAGTTGACAACGGTACCATAATTTAAAAACAAAATAACTATTTGTTTTTTTACTACACTTTCCATGTTGTTTTTGACATTTCATCTGTTTAACTTATGATCCAATGTAAATTATTTTATTAGTCAAGTAACAGGTATAAATTTTAATAAGTAAAGATTCTTACATAATCAACCCCTTTCGGAACTGAAATAGCAATTGTGACGAAGGGTTTAAAATTAATGTACTAATGTCTATATTTTTTTTTTAGAATCGTCATTAAATGATCAAGTTTTTAAGCTATGAGTACAACTTTGCTTAGTACATTTTTTTAACGTGATCGTTAAAATTACGTACAATAAAATCGTTAAACATAAATATAGTAATTAGGCCCGTTTTTTGGAAAAAAACCCACTTTGTAGAAGAAAAAATGAAAATTTCATTAGCTGAAACTACTATTCAAAAATAATTACTAAGCATAAAATCAACGTTTAAGTAGTTTTTCAGCACATGGTACGACTAAACTGCATTGAAGGTAGGGATCTATGTTTAGTGTACGAAAACTAATATAATTTAAAAACGTTATTTTAGTAGGCTCAGGACCATCAGCTACCGTCATGTAAAGTATGTCTTAATATTTACAGGACATCCTGTATATTGACGTTTCTTGGGAGAAAACATGCTGGTAATACTGAATGGGAGGTGCTGAATCTATAATATAAAAATGAATCGCAAAATGCGTTGGTAAGCGCATAACTCAACAACGCCTGGACCAATTTGGCCAATTCTTTTTTTAAAGTGTTGGTTTTTACGGCGAGAAAAATTCGAATAATTGCCAGAAAAACCATAAAAATAGCCCTTTTCTTTTTCCCATACAAATGTTTTCTAACTAAAACGTAGTTTTGAGCTTTATTGTTATTGTATAAAGTTCATATTAATAATAATTAGAAAACGGGGTAGGGGTAGGGTACTGGTGGGGTAGGGTAGGGTAGGGTAGGGGTAGGGTAGCGTAGTTCGTAGTTGAAAGTTTACATCGAGTTTCACGCGGACGAAGTCGCGGGCGTCCGCTAGTTTTTAATATAAGTGTGTTCATTCCAACATTTTGTCTTTAAAACGTTTTAAAATATCGGTCTACTTCCCTAAAATTACTAATGCAGAATTTTGTATTAACTACATCAAATAAAACGGTTATTTTTTTAATAACGCTTCTTTTCTTGCTTGCTTGTTAATTAATAAAATGTTTCGCGTAATTTATGAAACTCATGTTATCATCAGCAGATGTTTTATAAATATATAGATCGACGATAATGCTTGCAATATAGTGTTTGCTTTTGTTATATATGTTACCGTTAAATGATAAAACATGTTAGTTTAAAATCTCAGTCGCGATATTATAATCTATCGATATATTGTGAACTGAACATACTGATTACAATTTAACGTGTTATTTTTCGGTATATTATAATCATGATTTTAATAACTTATGCAACAATAGACATACTATAAATAGTCACAACTACCAAAATATAATAATTTGCTGCGGGGTATACTATAGACCTTAAATATGTTTAATATATGTGTTTCACGTATAGACAGGTAGAGTAGTGTGAAACCTACGAAAACCGTTAGAATGAAATGAAAATTACAAACGATAGCACATTCAATGTGAAATAAAATTCTGAGGAAGGCGTTTTATTTTCTTTCTTGTTTTTATTTCTGTAATTACAGGTTTTATAACTTAAAAACACAGCCCTAAAATAGGGTCTCAGCTTTTCGAGACACAGCCAGTGTTTCAGCTGATCGGATATCACTGATAATTTTTGGGTTAAGTATCGTCAAAATCGCCACGGTTTTGTTTTCAATACTAATTATAATAAAGCTACATTATCCACAAGTAATATAGGCTAAATTTTTATTTTTTGGAAAAAATAGGGTACCGTAAGATATTTGGGTTTTTCACAAGGTATAAAAAATCAACCAAGAAAGTTACTTATTTTGCTTATGCTGCCTAAACTATAAAAGATAGAACCATAAAATGTTCTAATTGATTGTAGATCTTAGAAATATCTAAAAAAAATCCACGGCACACTATACCAATCTATATCGAGTGAGGCACAACAACCATTTTTTTATTTAAAAATCATGAATTACTACATTTAAAAGCATTTATTTTAATCCATATCGAAATAAATTTTATAATTTCATTTCTAAGTTAATGTAGATAATATTTGGTCTATGAATGATTAAAATTGGACGTTTGGTTTTGAAGTTATAGAGTTGCGAAGTGGGCGTTACCAAGGCGGGGGTGCGTAAGGCATATTTATGAAACGTTTCGTGGTAGGGTAAGGACAGCATAGGGGTACCGTAGGGTAGGGTAGGGATAGAGTAGCGGTAGGGTAGGGTTAGGTTAGGGGTAGAGTAAGGGTAGGGTAGGGTAGGAGTAGGGTAGGGTAGGGGTAAGGTAGGGGAAGGATAGGGATAGGGGTAGGGTAGGTGTAGGGTAGGGTTAGAGTAAAGGTAGGGTAGGTGTAGGATAGGGGTAGGGTAGGGTAGGGATAGGGTAGGGATAGGATAGGGTTAGTTGAAAGTTTACATCGAGTTTAACGCGGACGAAGTCGCGGGCGTCGGCTAGTAGGTTATAAATTTTGGCTTGCAGGAAATATAAAAAAACCGTCTTTCTCAGATTTTTTTTCCGTATCGCGCTATATATATCGCTAGCATATCGCTTGTATTTTTCTTTCCCTAAATTAACTTGACTTGAAGACGAGTTTACCACGATGGCAGGCGTCCTCCGGTGGTGTTAGAGCCGTTTTCAAATAATATATAGGTACGCCGTTGAACTTACCAACTGCAAAAGTGACTGAGTGATAGAGATAGACCAACGACTTGAACGAATAATAATGTACCTACGGATACGGTGCTACGTCGTTGATGAAGAAAATCTGCTTTTCTGACAGTGTTTACAAAATGAATTTGACATTTGTGTTATAACATTAACATAGTATATCATAGTATTTGACAAAGTGTTTATATAGGAGGTATGTTGTAATAAATATTTTGAACGGATCTAAAACAGAAATTCCCAAAATCTGGACTTTTTGAAAGCACAACGAAAAAAAAAGAAATTCGCATTTTCGTAACGCAGTACTTTTGTTAATTTCTACTTTTCTTACAACTATCATAAATTGCATGTTTTTTAGGCAAAAAATGTAATGTAGACAGCCTACTATATACTATACTAGAGCAGAATTCAATTCGGACTTACTGTAAGCAAATCAATCAAAGTCAATAATATAAAATTTTTAAAAAACGAAAATTTCATTCTATTCGTCTTTTCTTATTTGTACATTGAAAATAATACCTTTATACTGATATCTGGAACCGTCTATACTACTTGTTTATAAAAAAAGAATATATTATATCGAGTATCTGTAGTTTAAATAAAATTAACAAAAATTGAATTTGGCCAATCAGTAACAGAATACAAAAATTTATAAATCATTTATAAATTTATTTTCTATCTGTATGTCTGTTTATTGTTACAGTCTGACTGTCTGTCTATCCTTCTCCCCGTATGTTCGCGCTATAGACTGGATTTACTGAATGGATTTTCATGCAGTTCTCACAGGTACTGTTTTGTTTCAGGTTACTGTACGTGTTTTAGCAGTAAATATACGATTATTACAAAATACATCGCAGGCGTATAGCTCGTAGTATATAATACTTTGCTTATATGTAGGTAAGATTTTTCTTACTTCAAAACGAAATCGCCTGTCACAAACATAGATCATAGAGCTAATGTATCTATCAGTATCGTAGGTAAGGCAAATTTGGTTATTAGAAAAATAGAATGTTTACACATTTTTAAGTCCATAAAACCTTCTTTGCAAATGATTGCTGGTCTAACTCGATTTCGGCTGTAGTATAGTATAATTATTATAATCGTAATATAATGTTAAACATCATTTTAACGTATTCTTAGTTTATCATACAATATACATATTATTATAGTATTTACATATACTAATTATTGCTCTCTTACTTACCTAAAATGTGAGTATCTTCCCGCAGTATGGGTAAACTTTCTTCATATTCAGGTGTTTCATGTTGAATAGGTTTTAGATGTGCAACTTTTAGTTCCATTGTCTTTTCCGTTATATTTGTGGTATTTTCATCAACAACAATTTCGGTTTGTTCAACAGGTTTTAAAATTAGAACATCTTTTTTGACGTTACTCTTTTTGATGTGTTCTTTTATGACATCAGACACGGATTCTTCAGAAACACTTTCCGAAACGATAAAGGTTGATAGACAGTCTAAATTGATACTAGCTTTAGAAGGTTCAGTGAGTGATTCTGTAATAATATCACTAGTAGTCTCTAGTGTTTGCTGCTTAGAAGCGTGTAGCCCTTCTAAAAATACCGTAGTTTCTTCGGCTTGCTGGGTCATGATTGTCTTACTTTTATCGAACGACTGTGGTTTCTCTTCTAACACAACTTCAGTTTGTTCAATGCTTTTTAATTCAGTGATTTCTTCTTCAGCTTTTTTCGTGGTATCTGTTATTGTTTCTAAAGGTTCAGGAAATTCTTGAGTAATGTTTTCTTCTATAACATATATTTTATTCAGTTCAAATTCGTACTTAGCAGAATTTTGTGTAACTCGGTTTTCTGGCAATTTTGATATACTATCAATTATATCGGGTAATAAAGTTATCACTTCTTTTGCTGTAGTTTGCGTTTCTATCCCGTGTTCTTCTTTATTGGGCTGTTTGTTGAAGGTATCAGACTCTTCATGAACAAAAACCTCTGTACATTCAGCCGCTGTAAGATCGGAAATTTCTTTCTTTGCGAATGATTTTGGTAGCTCTTTGGGTTTATCGAACGTCTCTATACTTTCAATTACTTGCTGCTCTTGTTTATTTAAACTTTCTAAGATAACATGCGTTTCTATAGCTGTCTCACCCTTTGTCTCATTGCTATCTACAAATTTTAATGCATCCTGAAATGCTACATCTTCGCACGTTAAAACATGATCAGTTGTTTTAATACTGACTGTTTGAGTTTTAGTTAGAGGGTGGGCAACAGTTTGAAGAATTTCCTCTTTTTCTTCAGGAAAGACATTCGTAACCACTACATGCTGCTGTGAATCTAATCGTGATGATGGTTTTTCTTCTTTTTGTATATTTTTTTGTATAAATGGCAATTCTGTTTCTTTTGGTAATACTTCGTGAACTAAAAATGAAGACATACATTCAAGAGAAAAGTTAGCTTGTTTTTCCGTTTGTTTACGTCCACTTTCTAAAGGTTGCTCATTCTCTATGGATTCTATTTCAAGGACAGTAACATGTTGTACTCCTTCAATATTTGGAGTCAAATTTTCTGTTTTATCATATTTAACTGGACTTAAGTTTTCTCCTTTTTCATATGGAACTATTTCTATAGTATTAATGTGGTCACCCACTTCTAGACTTAATATTGACATTTCCTTTCGCTTTTCATTAAAACATAATAAGATTTCTGGTTGTTCTTCACTTTTTACTTCACTAATGTATAATGGTGTGGCAGTATCTAGACTAAAATCTTTTATTTGTTTTGTAGCATAATCAATTTTTTCCAGTACGTTTTCAAATTCAGTTGTTTGACAAACATCAACATTTATATGTTTATGAGTGTCAAAAGTTACATTATTAATAGTTTTTGCAGATGTTTCATCTACATTTAATTTACTTTCTTTTTCTGCAATTACCTCCTCTGATACATCAACATAGTGGCACGGATTTACAGTAAAATCTACCTTTTGATATTTCATATTGTGTAATGGTACAATAATATCGGTTTCTTGTTCATTAACAACAGTTTCCATTGTATCTAAAGAAGTGTGTAGTGTAATATTTTGTAAAGGTTGAAGTGTATGTGATTTTGCAACTGGTATTTGTTTTAAAGGAGCTTCTGACTCTTTAAGAAATACTTCTGAAATATCTACGGCTGCTTGTAATTCTATATTGGTTTTTAGAGCTTGATCTCTATGTATATTTTCGAGTTGTTTAAGATTTTCTGTCATATTGGATATATTCACTTCGGTGCTTATAATTCCAGTATACGGCACAAACTCGACAGTAGCGCCATGACTAGGTAAAACAAAATGATCTTCAAATTCTTTTTCTTTTTCGGATATATTAATAGAACTTTCAATTACAGACTGAGATTCGACATAATTCGACGTAACATTACATTTTAGGGGTTTTTCGTATAACAGTATACCTTCACTATCAGCTACTACTGTTTCTGTTTGTTCTAAATTTAATAGTTCAGACGTATTTATTCCAGGTTTTTGTTGAGGTAAATCTTGTGTAAAATCTTTTGGCGATTGTATAACTGTCACCTCTTCTATGTTGGCCGTTTTACCATACACTTCATCAAATTTAGCTTGAGCTGTTTTCTGAGGAAGCTCGAATTTTTCTGTCTCTTTTAAGTTATCAGATTGAGATATAGTTTCAATGATTTCCAATCCACTATGCTCACGCAATTTTATATTAACCTCGTGCTGTTCTGGGATTTTTGGAGATGTAAATTCGTTTTCTTTTTCATGAGTTATTTCAACCATTTGGTTTGGAGTAGAAAGAGCAAAGACCGTAATTAAAGCTTTTGTTTGTTTAACTTCATCTGGAACATCTAAAGTCAATTCTGATGAATTTACAATAGTTTCTTGCTGCACTATAGCTTCAGAGGTTATAGGAGTTGGTGTCAGATTAATTCTTTGCGAATCATCTTGAGTTTTAAGCTTTGTCGGCAATATTTCAGATGTATTTTCGTCTATCATAACAGCCTGCATTGAATTAAAATTAAATGTTGCTGCAACAAATGGTGTACTGCTTAGTGTTAGCAAGCTCTCTTTTTCATTACATTCAGTAGTTGATATAACAACTTCTGTATGAGGAAAACTTTCTAGGCTGGCTTTAACAATTTTATCAGATACGTCAAATCTCTCCGTGAACGCTACACTAGAACTTGGAACCAATTCCAAAGAAGTTGCTACAGGTCTACTAACTAAATCTTTAGATTGTTCACAAACTTTTTGAGATGGTATAATACTACTGTAAGGCTCCTCTTTATCATGCGTTAAGATTTCCGATATTTTTAGAATTTCTTGTACAGGAACAATTTCTTGGCTAATTAATTTTGAACATGGTTTGTCAATCGTTTCTAAAATTGCTTGACTGTCTAATACTGCGTTTTCAGTTATTTGAATCGGGTAATTTGGTTGAGATGTTACATTTGCTTTACGACTTTCAGTTTGTGGAGTTTCTAGTTGCTTTGTAGAATCGCGCAAATTTGTTTCGGTTACAACTGCAGCTTTATGACCTACATCAACATCTATTATAGCAAATTTATTTGACATACTATTGTCAATAACTAATTGTTTTTCCGTGTCATTTGGTACCGTTTCTATTATATTCAAACTTTCATTTTCAGTGAATGAAGTAAAAGCTTTTGTTTGATTTTCTGCATGGTCTTCTAATTTTTGTAGTTGTTCCTGCACTGTGGCTTGAAGAACAGTTACCTCTGTATGTAAATCTCTCTGTTCAGTAGCATTATTGGGTTTTTTATCTAAAGGTTGTAAAATATCTACTTGACTAGATGTAGTCACTTCTTCAAAAACGAGACTCTTGAAATTATGAGTTAGTTTTGGTTGAGTATTAGATACCTCAGGAATTTTGTCTACCACCAGTTTATTTTCTAAATCTGATGCACTAATTTCCAAAACGGATATAGAAATATTTGGAATTAAAGAAACAGACACATTTTCTGCATTCTTTGTGGGGTATAACTGCGAAATTTCTTGGTCGTGTATAAAAGGTGTAGTCACAATTTTTGCATTTTCAGTGATAACAGCTTCCGTTGCTGTTTTACTGTCTACTTTATCTATTGGTTTTATATTCCCAGGAGCTGTAAGTTGCAATGTTTCTGAAGTAATAAGCGACTCAATAGGTTTAATATCAATTTGGGCTTGTACAGATTGTTTATCTTCCACTTTTATAAATTCTTTTTCACGCTCGTGTATTTGGACTTCTTCAGTCATATTTTTATCTAATGCAAATAAAGTAACATTTGCCTGATTCCTTGTTAAACTTTCTCTTTCTGGTAATGAAATTTCGGAATCATGAATGTTAGTTTCAAAGTTACTCTTATGCTGGTGTTCACTAAAACTTATACCAGCTTTTTTCTCTACGCATATTTCAGGTGTGAATTCAGACTCCTTAAAATGAGGTATCGTCATATAGTTGCATAAACTAGAATGCAATATTAAATCTTTTTCAACGTTCGCTTCATCAGGAAGATTAACTATAGATAAAGAGCCTTCTTTTTCATGAACATCATTTGTTGACACAAGGATGCTTTCTTTTGATACAACGTTTATGTTAGCTTCTTGTGGATGTGGTACTTTTTGTAAGCCTAAAGACCCTTCTTTCTCTTGTATATTATAAATTTCAGTAACAATCTGGTTTGATACTAAAATATTTTTCTTAGCCATTTCCGTTGGCACAATTAATTCTGGATAATATTTTCCCGATTTGTCGTCAACGAAAATTTCTCTTACTTCTACCGATTCCAGTAAATTAAAATTGACATTCGATTTAACTGGTTTGTCAAGACTTCTACTTACTAACTCATGTTCTCTGGACTCTTCTTCAACTTGTGTTACCTCTAACCCGGTTAACGGCGTGATAGATATCTCTGCAACAGATTTGGTAACAATAGAATCTTTTAAGGGTATTTCGTCAATGGCGGTGACATCTTGTGAAACATTCAAAGCATCTTGTAAAATAATTGTTGATATTGCTTTTTCCACTTGTTTTTGATCTTCTATACTGGTATCGGTAGTAGTCATATGCACAACTGTCTCTTCAGTTACGATATTTTCAGCAGGCACAAGACTTTTACGGGCCTTACTCTCAGCTTTTATTGTTTTCCCTTGATATTCACCTACAGAATGATCAATATCTATTTCAGTAACCTGCAATGATTCCATTTGATTGTACGATTCCTGAACATTTCTAAAACTTCCTTGTTTTGTGTGTAACGGTTCCTCTTTTTCGTGAACTTCTTGGATACCACTCGCGATCGAATAATTCGTGGTAAATTTCACATTAGCTTTATCTTTGCACTTTTGGTGTTCTAGAACAATATGAGTAACTTCACTGGCTGGAATTACTTCTATTTTACTATCGTGAACATCTGTGGCTAAAGTAGTAATACATAAGATATGCTCATCCTCAAATGGCCTAGCTTCTTCATCTTCAACATATTCCGCACTCTGTTTCGGGAGAACTTCAAGCAACTTTTTTATTGTAACGTCTTCTTCTATTTCAAATGTTGTTGAACCTATTCTTTGTTTTTTGGATTTTTTGCTTTTGGTTTTTTCATTCGTATCTGTGAAATCACAGTACAATACTATATTTGCATGTATATAGAGTGGAATAAAATTTGTAATATGTACAAAATAGCATTAGGTGTTATTTCGTATTCGTGACGTAACTATTTGTTGTTAATACAATTCGTTGTCAATTTTATAAGCTTTGCATGTCATCTACACTACAATAATATTTAAATATATTATAATTAGATTATAAATATATACTTACAACATTGATTAAATGCGTTCTACCGACTTCGTGTTAATTTGTTGATTGCAAGCGTACTATCATCGTTAAGCTAAAATTACACTAACTGGCTACGCCGTGTTAAATTTTAAATACAATAAATAAGCAATAAATTTAACCAGACATTTATTATGACCTCAAATCATCTTATTTATATACTATTTTGTGAGTTTTTTTACAGTTTTATTAGCGTCGACTAAGTAGTCGTTAAATGTTTAGTAATAATACAATACTGTGTTGTAATTTAAGATAAAATAACCCGACTACGGGTTTGACAATGTACCTATGTACGTACACTTAAAATATACTACTAGTTTGGTAAATCTTTTATTTAAATATAATATTTATTATAATAGCAAGAAAGGGGGTGGCAAAATCGTTGATTGCAGATAGGTGCATTTTTATTCCAAGTATAAGCTCAGAAGATTGAGATTTGATATTGAAAAGTTACATCAATTGTAGTTGAACATATTTTATTTATTTTATTATCACTGATATTACTGGTGTAATTAATGGATTTTCATATCTGAATCACAAATGATCTTGCCACCGTCTCTCTAACTGTAATGTGTAAGTATGAGTACATAATACAAATACACGTATACAATCGGTCAATAATCACGTCGCGAATCAACAAGAATGGGCCGAAAAAATGTCGGACGGCAATAGTTATTCACGACGAGACCATATCCGGATATAAAATAATAAGAAAGATAGGACAGAACGGTAATATGTATTACTGAACAGTTTTAGGAGAGGTTTATTTTCTTTTTCAAAATGTTCAACATTATCATGATTCTAAGCATTTGTTTGGACAACGCGATAATGTCTTAGTATTGATATTAATGATATACTAACAAGTTTGGTTCGCATGAAGCCGAATAAACCATATAAAACTTTTGAAGTCATCAAAATAAAAAACTAAAATAGGTAAGAATTTTAAATGAAAAAAAAATAATTCAAACAGGATATTCTGCAACTGAGCTTAGGAAAACTTGGAATTTGAAAAAGATAGTAAAGTAAAGTAGATAATTATGTTGATAATATGTGTACAGGGTGTCCCGTAGATTTGAGACCTTATTATCTTAAACTAATTTGAATATTTTTTTTTCGAATTTTTGAAAAAAATAGACCAAGATTTTATTTTTCGAATTTTTATAAAATAATAATACAAATGACTGCATTAGTAAATTTAGGCAAGAAGGGGGTAATATCATAATACACTGGTAATTTAATCCGTAATGTATACCAAAAATCATTTAAAATCTTACTTACAGCAGCTACAGCAATGAAAAAACTGATTCAAGATGGAAACATTGAAAAATCCGAAATAAAAATATTAATTGGCCACCCTAGGCTTTTTCAAAACTATTCAAATTAGTTTTAGATAATTATATAATTACTTTTATAGATATATTGTGGATTGTTTATATGTGTATAAGTTGACGGCAAAGTTCGAGTGGTGGGCAAAGGTGGCACTGCATGCGACTCGTATTTCTTTGCTACACATAGTAAGAGAGTAATCGTTGGTTTCAACGATTTCCCTCAAAAATTAATGTGTAAAAACATTTTTTTATCCTTCACTTTTCTTATTTCAGAAGAGAATAAATTTTTGGCCAGTCTCTTAAGTCATGGTGTTTGAGGAGTCGCGAGAGGCAACGTAGCGTTACTCTTCATACCATACTGCACGTGCTTTTGAGAAGTGGTAAGTTTAGTTGGGGTCGAGTCTATTCGTGTTTACGATTTATGTGATAAGTTTAGATATGTGCACGAATGATAATGTAGTGGTAATGTGTATTCTCCGTAGTCGAGTTGTGGTTATTCCATTTTAAAATGTATTGTACACAGACAAGAAGTAAAAGATAGACAGACATGTGATAAATAATATTGAACACGTTTTCCACCCGAGATAATACGTATATAACTTGCCTTTGCTACTGTTTTGGCGGTAACCATTTATACTGTGGGTTTACGGCGTCCTCGCCGGCTACGATGATGTTCTCATTTCTGACCACTACCCGTCACTCGATTGTGAATACCGACCAAGATCCCAGAGACGTCAGCATTAATTTCACCCGGTCCACAAACCATTGGTGTCAATATCTAGACGGATATTGTCTCACAAGAGACACCTTCAGATAGACATTTTATTCCCCTCGTGATCTTCTAGCACCAGCACTCAAATCTGACAGAACTTCAACGCTTGCCCAACCCCTATGTAGCTGTTGTGACTCATCCAAGAAGCCATTAATAAATTCACAATAAAAAAGAACTGGATATATATATTTTAAAGAATATTAGTCATATATTTTTTTTAAACATGACCAATATTCCCATTCCCCTCCAACCAGTCGGGAAAGACTAATAGGAGTGGGTACGACAACATTCCAACAGGGCGGGGATCGAACCACCCCTCTGTGATAAGTCCGACCGCTCTTACCGTTGAGCTATTGAGGCTATATTGACCGTCCGTATTCTTAAAGCACCAAACATAAAAAAGTAAGTGCAGGACTAATATCTCCCTGGAAGATAACTGGCGATACATTCCCAATAAAATATCGCAATACCCATATCTTGAAAGTGGTAAATACCTGCTCGTATAAGAATCTTTATAAATATTTTATTTTCCTAATTATTGTGATGAATATAAGGGAGCGATGTAGCCATTTCCCCAACCATTATATAATATTATATTATTATATATTGATTATAACCATTTCGTCTTTAAGTAGGTTTAATATAACCCACAAAACAAAGTTATTTATGCAGCACTTTTCGAAAACCAATTAACCACAAAATAACCAACTTCGTCGGCAGATTGATTGGCAAAAATAATGCAGCAATGCGTCAATACACTGCCGTATTAGTATACTCATTGATCGTTTCCGTATTTTTCGTCTATCTTTTTCATACAAGTCTGTGACTTTATTTTAAAGTATTATTTTAATTATTATTTTTATAAAGCGCACAGCACTAGGGTTATAGAATACAAACTGAAGCGTATTTCACACCAAGAACGAGCTCCGACAATACTTTGAAGCGGTCACTTATTAATTAGTTTATTTTAACTTACCCTCGGCGGGCTTTTCTTCTTCGGGCACAACCGTCGTATCTATAAATAACAACAAAAATCAGCCCCTCTAACCAAGTGTCACGTTGATTCTCTTTCTACGATCGCAAACGCTTCGAAAACTAGAATAATACGTGCCACTTCGCTAGGAGGGCAGGAGAGCTTGATTACGAGTGCGGCTGGCTGGTCCCGTGGCTCAGTCATCAGGCGGCGAGTCGGAACACCGAGGGGTTTTAGTCGGTTGAAACCGTAGAAACCGTTAGTCGTGTAGAAACCGTAGGAGGTACGCGTACGGGTAGAATAAACTTGTGTAAACTTCCAAGTAAACCCGTTTCCATCTTAAACTGCATCATCACTTAACATCAGGTGTGATTAGGGTTGCCAACATTTCTTGAGAAAAATATAGTATTTTCAGATTTAGGCATAAAAAAATATAGTACAATGTGATCACAGTCAAAGGGTAACTACTTCACAGGGTTAACATATATACCTTTTAATACTTTGATAGCTGACTTCTTTGCAACCTCTTCTACCGACTGGACGACAGTCTGAAAACAAAATAAGTAAATGAATAATTTTAATTAAGTAGTTGCCTCGACTGGTGACAGAAGGGCTGGCTCATTGTTTGCGCAAAGGATCAGCCTGGCTGTCCAGCGCGGAAATGCAGCCAGTATTCTTGCCACCATTCCACGTGGGCATGATTTGTATAGTTATTAGGATAAGTTAGCTTAAGTTCCTTATTGTATTCTTTCTCAATAACAAAAAAAAAATAGTAGACGAAAAATATATACATGTTTGACCTTAGGATCAATTAATATAATGCCCTCCAAAAAAAGGGCTTTCTAGTGGTAAAATAATTATTCAAAATCAGTTTAATAGATATTAGTATAGACTAGCAGACTCCCTGTCCTTTGTAGTTTTCATTTCCGGGGAAATACAGAGATAAAATACGACACTGACAAACAAAATGGGTTTCTATTGGAAAATGACTTTTTAAAATCGACTCAGTAGACATAATCTCTAGAGATTAACACCTACAACCTCAAAATCTTTACCTCCCTAAAATTGCATTATTGATTAATTTATTGAAAAATCGCCTCACCTCGCTCGCTTCCTTGTGTTCCCAAGATCTCGGCTTAAAATCCTCTGGACTGAAGTGCGTGATAACTTCCTCGACTGTAGCGTGTTTGGAGACAATCATCCTCATGAAGGCGCGGAAACCAACCTTAGAGTCGAACACAAATTCGATTTAAAAATTCATAACTATTCCTCTATTAACTCCCACTTTTTTATTATACCTTAATTTTCAATTTTTTTTTTTATAAATTTTGTATTATGTGGAAAGGGGAAAGTGTTAACTGTCAAAGACGCCTTTAACCCTACCTACAACGATCACAAGTTCGTGACTCCTCTCAAGATTATTCTCTGTCATTCTAGGGTCTTATTTTGGTAACAGTTTGATTCGTTAATTAAGTTGCCTTGAAAAATGTTGTGAATAACCAATGTTCTTCATTGGTTTTATCATTTTTGTAATCCACTTCTGAGTGTGCCAAAGTGACCCTGCTTTCTGCATCCACGGTCGTGGGTTCGATTCCCACAACTGGAAAATATCCGTGTGATGAACATGGGTTTTTTACAGTGTCTGTGTGTATTAATACATTATATAAGTATTTATATGTAGTATATGTAAATGTATATAAATATTATAATATAAACTATCTTTGAGAAGAGCAGTGATAGCCCAGTGGATATGACCTCTGCCCCCGATTCCGGAGGGTGTGGGTTCGAATCCTGCCCGGGGCATGCACCCCAACTTTTCAGTTGTGTGCATTTTAAGAAATTAAATATCACGTGTCTCAATCGGTGAAGGAAAACATCGTGAGGAAACCTGCATACCAGAGAATCATCTTCATTCTCTGCGTGTGTGAAGTCTGCCAATCCGCATTGGCCCAGCGTGGTGGACTATTGGCCTAACCCCTCTCATTCTGAGAGGAGACTCGAGCTCAGCAGTGAGCCGAATATGGGTTGATGACGACGATGCTTATATTTATTATTTACTATAGGATGTCAACCAACCTTGGCAGCGATAACATCCTCTGCTTGAGTCGTCTCCTGGGTGAGGGCCTCTGTAATGAGGCCGCTGTGACCTTGTCGTTCGACGAGACGCACGAGTGCAGATTGCGCCTGCGGAGTTACATGACAATTCACCATTAATGCAAGTATGATACTATATCTTGGCAAATAGGGATGATGACAGTTTTTTAAATTGTATATAAATAAAGATTATACTAATAGTAAAGCAATTTTGTAAAAGTAACAGGATATCTGCGATCATTACTTTCAGAGCTACAGGGATTTAAAGGGTCAGATTTGCGGCGCTGCCGCGGATCCCCGAAAAACGCCTCATACATTATGGCACGAACTAATGACGTCGTAGGTACTCGTACATAATGATCGTGAGGTTTGTATGGGCGTTCAAACAAATTTACAAATATCTTTGTTATTTGTGCGTTTATGTTAATAGTTCATATATTAAAAAATGTCACATTTAATGTAAGGAAGCTAAAACTGCATCTAATTAGATAGATAGATAGGAGGGGTCTTCTACCAATACTTTTTGATTTAAGGATCCGTTTGTAAAATACTAAGGTCTTAAGAGCTATTTATTCTTAGAGTCAAGTGTCCGCACCCTCTACCAGCTAAACGATTGAATATGGGTACGTGAAAAATTTACAAGAATAGGATATATAATGTAATGAAAACTATGACAGCTAAGTAGCAATTAAAATTTAAAGAGTCGACCAACTTAAAAAACGTAATTGAAAATCGAAAATTGCATGCCGTTGATGATTAAAAAGATAAAGTTGTCAATAAGATAAAAGTCTGTAATAACTAGAAAGATGAAATTTTATGTAGTTATTTATATTAATTACGTAAAAAAAGAAAATTGAAAAAAAAAATTTGTTTCCTTCCCTATATGCACAGTGAGGGTGAATTTTTATCCGCTATCCTATGATATGGGCTATAGTTATCGGTATTTTTGTGCATCACATATGGGATTTAAGTGCTAACTTAATATACGGAATCCTATACTGCGCGTGGCAGGACACGTACTTGTCCGGTTTTTAATATAATATATAAAATATATGTTTTTAATCACTTGGATTTTAATATTACCTGCGGGGCTCGTAGCGCCGGAAAGCATTGAGCGTCGTACAAGCTCTCAATCTCTTCGGTCGTTGCGCCCTTCCTTAACATGTAGCCAATCTTGGCCAATTCACGTAAAGGCGATTCTCCGGGTCCGAACTTTTTGACATCGATAACTTCAAGCACTTCCTCTATTTCCACGGCGTCATCTGCGGGTAGAGATTCTAAACGATCGAGTTCATCAATCTCTGGTTTCTCATCAGGCGATTCCGTCGCAGAAATAACAACATCTTCTATAACCTCTTTTACTAATTCTTTTCGTTTATCTTTCTTTACTTTAGTTTTCTTCGTGGTAATTTTTTCAACTGTAATTTCTTCGACAATGTCCGGTTCCTCGCGATCTATTTTAATCTCTTCAATGGGCAACTCCTCCACGGTGACTTTCTCCGGAACGGTATCTTCCTCTGTCACAGAAATAACTTCATCTTCTACAATCTCTTTCACCTGTTCTTTCCTTTTTTCTTTCTTTACTTTCGTTTTCTTTGTGGTGACCTTTTTAATCGTTTCATCTTCGACAAGCTCTGGTTCTTCGCGAGGGACTTCATTCTCTTCAACAGGTGCTTCTTCTTCAATTATTTCATCCGGAACAGTGTCTTCTTCAATCGAAGAAACTGTTATGTCTTCTACAATTTGTTTTACCTGTTCTTTTCTTTTTTCTTTCTTTACTTTGGTTTTCTTCGTGGTGACTTTTTCAACAGTTTCATCTTCTACAAGCTCTGGTTCCTTACGAGAGACTATAGTCTCTTCAACGGGCACTTCTTCTTCGATTATTTCATCCGGAACCGTATCATCCTCGATCGAAGAAACTACTACATCTTCTAAAATCTCTTTTACTTGTTCTTTTCGTTTTTCTTTCTTCACTTTGGTTTTCTTCGTTATGAGTTTTTCAACTGTTTCTTCATCAACAATTTCAGGTATTTCACTTTCAACTTCACGACCCTCAATAACTTCCTTTGGTATAGTATCTTCGTCTTCTTTTGTGGGAATAATATCTTCCACAGTCTCTTCCACTTCCACTTTGTCTTTCCTTAGATCCTTTTTAACTTTTGTTTTCTTAATTGTGACTTTCTCGACTGTTTCTTTGTTAACTACCTCAGGCTCTATGCGATCAATCGTACTTTCTTCAATTGGTGCTTCATCTCCAGTAACTTCATCTGGAACTTCTTCCATTCCTAATATAGAAACTTCTTCCACAACCTGTCTTCTTTGATCTTTCTTTATAATCTTCGTTTTCTTCGTCGTTACCTTGTCAACAGTCTCCTTACTCTCGATCACTCGCAGCGTGGCAGTAGTCGACGCCTTGCCTACGTCACTAACGGCTTCACAACGATATGTGCCTTCAGAGCTTTTGTTCACGGTGGTTATTTTGCATACTGTTGTTTCACCATCGTTTTCTATGGTGTAAATTTCATCAGTCTTAATTACCTCACCATCTTTGTACCAAGTGATATCTAAAAATATTATAAATCATATTTATTAAATATAAAAATTAATAAGATTAAAAGATACCAGTTATTTTAAATGTTATAGTTTAAATACCTGGCTTGGGCACGCCTGTGTAGCTTGCAGTGAAAATGACAGTTTGTTCGACGCGTGCACGTTGGCTCGTAAGTGTTTTCACGAATGTTGGGACAAAGTGACTTACTGAAAAGTTAAAATTTATAATTTTAATAAGAGAGACGAATATTATACATGAATCACAGTGTGGGTGCTGGGTCCATCTTGTGGCAGAGAAAAAAACTCCGAGCAGAGCCCGGGACTTGTGACCAACAAGTGTAGGATTAAGGAGGTCTTTTAAAATCGATTCGGTATGATCCGACTTTGTTTTGAATACTCGTTCTAATCTAATTTATAAAATTCTCGTGTCGCGGTGATTGTTACCAAATTAATCCAAAACGGATGGACGGATTTGTATGAAGTTTTGTGTGCATATCGGGCCAACATATATTTTTCATACCCCCCGAGTGATGTTAACAAGGCCAACCAACAAGGCCACGGACGCTTGCTGGGTCAATTAGTATATTCCAGCGGGGCCAAGATCTTTAAGCCGCTTATTAAGATATTTACATATGACATACTCATATACTAACATGGTAATTTTTAGTTTTCACTTATATCAAAATATTTATTCACTTTAAATGTATTTTTTTTAGGATATACGAGTATCTCTCCTGTAGTAAGCTGACAAGTACTATACGTTTAATTTGTTAAGAACAAAGGAATAGGTCTATAATATAAGGATAAAATATCTTACCTTTTAAAGCCTTCTGTAATTTTTCCATGTGCGTCACCCATTCCGGTTTCCTGTAGTCAGTAGTTCCGACGACACCTTCAAATAAAACAAAGGCTTTAACCAAATATCTTTTATTCCATTTTAAACTTCGATTCTTTTTTTCTCTTAACGAGCTTTTTTTTTCTATAGCTTTCAAAACATTCTTAAGAATGAAATCAAAACTTATTTAAAAACAATGCCAAATCAAAACTCGAACAGATTTTGACAAAAATGTTCTTGATAGACAACAAAGTTAAGCATAAGATAAAAGATGACAATATGGTGTATACATAAGGATCTGGTTAAATAATTGGCTTAATAAAAGTACGTTTCTTGAACCATTATGTTACCAACAAGCTTGACAAACAAGAAAACGAACATACAAACCATCATGTCTTCAAAAAATGTCGTAAAACTCAGGCTGTATGGCCAACGATCAATATCAATGCTTGTCCCCGTTGGTAACAAACTAAAGATGAATTACAAACGTAGCAAACTTTTTTGATGATAAAGTAATGATTTAATTATTAAAGTAGAATTATCAAGTTTTTTACATATAAGTAAAAGGCTGGGTCGACAATTTGTGGAAACAAGTCAAAAATTGAGTGTGGACTGTAGTGTTGAAATAAAAACGCATAGTAATATATTGTTTTTGTAAATAATAGGTCTGTTTTAGGAGGTGGGTATCAGTAAAGGGTTGGGTCGTACATGGTTCCTTGTGGCGACGGTGGTCTGAAAAAAAACTGAAATAACATTTACAAATTCAAATACTTAATATTGATTATTAAAATAATTATCACAATAATTATTAAAAAGCAATAAGTAAACATTGTAACAAAATAATGAGATGCCAAATAGGAAATGTTTCTCCTTTCCTTTTTAAATTATAGTATTAAAAATCTCCCGAATTTTCTACGTTAATGATCTTTAGTCAGAAAATTATGAGCCATTTTCTATTTCAAAAAAATAAAATCTTAGGAAGTATTGGCACATTGATAACACCAAAACATCCTTTTCGTAAGAAAAAGTTTTGAAAGTATCTTTGTAATACTTATCAACTTTCATGTAAGCAATAATTTATTACGTTGTAGTTGTACTCTTATGGTTTATTTCTTTTAAGTTGGATAATATTAAAATCAATTGACGAAAGCTTCTTTCTCCAGTGTCACTGGTTAAATTAAATCGTTGTATGATGGAACTTCTACTTCTAAATAGAGTTGTTAAATACACAAAGATTACGTAAACACTACAGAATACTTTTCATAACATTATGTTAAAAATGGCTAAACGCTCTCGAGTTGACTTAAATTAGTTGCAGCATTTAATTTGTATGTTAGAGATAATAATTTGATGTTATTCAATGTCTTACTCTCAACAGATAATGCTGCTACTGTGGATGCTGCGCCTAGTGGATTAGTAGCTTCAAATGAGACCTCTCCGGTATCGTCCTGATACACTTCAGGTATGATCAGTATCGATGTGCCATCATCTAATTCCTCAATCTGATATTCTTCAGAAGGATGGATTTCTTCACCTTGCTTTAGCCATTTTGTCTCAGGAGTGGGCACTCCAATAGCCTTTGCGACAAACCTGTCATTAAATAAGGAAATAAGGCACTATATTACTTTTTTATATTTTTATCTTTCTTACCTATTATAATACCTTTAAATTACATAAACTTGAAGTTCACAACGGATCTCGACATTTTGAGGCCCTTGACTATACAATATTGTCTGTCTAACCCTGTAATAACTTGAATGAAATAGGCAGCATCAAAAAGGGCTTTACCTAAACTTGTGTTTTATAGCACATTTCGGAGTAACATAATTTAAGACAATAATTTATTTTTCAAAAATTGAATTTTTTGATAAAAGTTTAAACGGCTTAGCCGATTTATTCTAAGAACTAATCAACTGACAAGCTCCATAAACTGCGTCTCTTTGTATACATTTTGTCGAAGTCAGTTCATTCGTCCTTAAAATATCGTTCTTGGAAATTAAAAAAAAAAATAATGTGTTACTCGTACTCGTTCAATAATCCAACCGGCCAGGATTGTGCCCATGACCATTAACCATGGAGATAAGAAAACTGACTTACCTCGTCAGCTCTCCTTCGGCAGCAGATACCACAGTTGGCAACGCCTTTATAATCTTAGGAGCAAATTCTTCAATGTCACTAGTTTTCTGTAATGTAATAATAATCCAAATTTAAGTTTAAACTAATTGTTTTCACTACTAATGCAAATGGATAATATATAATATTCAGTTATTTTTGTTAAGGTTTATTGAATATTTTGCGACAGTTTTATTAACGACAATATTTATCCTATGGTATGTGAAATCTGTCAGAAAAAAATAATATGAGATGAATAATAAATAATAAAAAATAAGTAGTAATTAATATCACTTACTTCGTCGCTCAAGATATCTTCTTCGGACGCGCTAGGTACATATTCGTATGCTGAAAATTTAGAAACACTCCTGTATTAACTTTATTATTGACTCAAATTTATTATAATTATGTAAATACCCAGCTTTGATAAAACTATTGAAAATTTAAGTTGCGTGTGCTTCAGTGCAATTAAAAGCTTAAGATACCCACTCTAATAACTAAAACAATTAGGTCTACTTGTAAAACCCAAAGCTTATTGATAAAATCTTGTACGATACTTCTTTTAATCGATCAAATCAACCTACAATATACATAATTTTAATCACTTAGTTTATAATGCAATACTTTGTTCATTTCTCAGACGACTACTACAGATGCTAGATAAGTTGGCAAATTGCTGACGAAGGTAGTCAATCAATAGTGCAAGTAACATTCCGTGCAGTTTAAATATTATTATTGCATGCATTCAGACCAAGTACAGTTAAAACTGTGTTTCGCTACCTTCCACAGTCACTATACATTCGCAACTGCTTCGCCCGTATTCGTTCTCAGCCACACAGCTGTATGTACCCGACATTTCCGGGAAAGCTTCCTTTATGCAAAGTTCACACAATCCAGATTCTTGACGGCCAACGGTAATATCTCTAGCCCACTCTATACAATTTCCGTTAAGGTACCAATCAATTTTAGGCCAAGGTTCAGCATCGATAGTGCATTTCAATATTATTGGCTCTCCATCCATTACCGTTGTACATTGTAAGGGTGAAATAAATTCGGGTGCTCTACCAGGCGTCTCTTTAACAGATTTATCTAAGGATAGAGACGCGGACGACGAGACAGATCCGCCGAAATTTTCAGCTCTGCACGTTATTATACCAAATAGTTCTTGGGTCATGTTTTCTATACAAAGACATGATACGTTTTGCTTATTGGTTATATATATATTATGTATCTTATTTTCCTTTACGTAGCCTAAAACATCTCTGTTGCCGATGAACCATTGAAAAGATGCACACGGATTTGATTCCACCTCTATTTCCAAAAGAACTATTTCTCCCAAACGAACGTATTTGGGCATTAATGGTTTTACAAAAGTGGGTGGTTCCACATAATTTTGTTGCGTTGGCTTTATTAATTTTACAGTGCATGCTGATTTCAAGACAACATCGTCTTTTTGTATCAGTACCTCATATTTACCAACTTTATTTTTATCAGCTTTCAGGATTTTCAGCATTGATCTGCCATTTTCTATTATTATACAACTATCATCACTTTTTTGAATCAATTGATTATTACGAAACCAAGTAATGTTATCGACAAAATTTGGCGTAAAACTAACTTCAAGTTCAAAATCATGGTTGTCACATACATTCATGGCCTTTATTGGCTGAATTATTAACGGCCCAACTTCTGCAAAATATTTCCTTGTTAATGATATTGCTATGTTATTTAAATTTTATTATACCCAAAATCTGAGATAGTAAACTAAAATATTTTACAATATATGTCGGTTAAATTGTATTGAAATAGTATTAGTCCAAAATTAATGTAACTGATAAGAATTATTATGTATTGGGAAAGGGAAAAGCTAGACAGTTTTAATAGAAAACAATAGATTGCTTTCGACATGCATCAATTTAAAAAAATACAATAATATTTATAAAAAAAAATAACTATTACTTACCCGTGGTCTCCTCCTTTTCAATTTTTTTCTTTATCTTCTTCCTGTGTTTTTCTACCGTTTTTAATGTATCTGTTTTTTCCTTTTCTGTCTTTTCAATTGGCTTCAGCTTTACTTCCTCGGGTTTTTCGTTTTCTAGTTCCTTTTGTTTCGGTACTGGTTTGAGGACTACTTCTTCAACTGGTAAATCTTCAGGTTTCACCTTTCTAACTGGCTTAAGTTTGACTTCGTCTGGCTTATCTTCTTCTGGTGCTTTTGGTTTCGGAATGGGCTTTAGGTCTACTTCTTCCACTGATGGTTCTTCTTTAGGGCGTCTCTTACCAACAGGCCACGAAACCTCCTCTGGCTTTTGTTCTTCTTCTGGCTTCACCTTTTTAGTTACTTTAAGTTTTATTTCTTCTGGTTTTTCTTCTTCTGCTGATGCTATTGGTTTTGGAACAGGCTTAAGATCTACTTCTTCGACTGGTTTTTCTTCTTTTGGACGCCTCTTCCCTACGCGCCATGTAACCTCTTGCGGCTGCTCTTCCTCCGTCAGTTTTTCCTTCTTAACAGGCTTAAGCTTGATTTCCTCGGGCTTTTCTTCTTCTGATACTGGTTGTTTTGGTACTGGTTTGAGTACAACTTCTTCAATTGATGGCTCTTCAGGTTTTACTTTTCTTATGGGTTTTACCTTGACTTCCTCTGGCTTGTCTTCTTCAGGTGCTTTTGGTTTCGGAATAGGCTTTAGGTCTACTTCTTCCACTGATGGTTCCTCTTTAGGGCGTCTCTTACCAACAGGCCACGAGACCTCCTCTGGCTTTTGTTCTTCCTCTGGCTTCACCTTTTTCGTTGGTTTAAGTTTTATTTCTTCTGGTTTTTCTTCTGCTGGTGCTATTGGTTTTGGAACAGGCTTAAGATCTACTTCTTCAACTGGTTTTTCTTCTTTTGGACGCCTCTTCCCTACGCGCCATGTAACCTCTTGCGGCTGCTCTTCCTCCGTAGGTTTTTCCTTTGGAACAGGCTTTAGCTTAATTTCCTCGGGCTTTTCTTCTTCTGGTGCTGATTGTTTTGGTACTGGTTTGAGTACAATTTCCTCAATTGAGGGCTCTTCAGGTTTTACTTTTCTTATGGGTTTTAGCTTGACTTCCTCTGGCTTTTCTTCTTCGGGTGCTTTTGGTTTCGGAATGGGCTTTAGGTCTACATCTTCCACTAATGGTTCTTCTTTAGGACGTCTCTTACCAACAGGCCACGAAACCTCCTCTGGCTTTTGTTCTTCTTCTGATTTTACCTCTTTCGTTGGTTTAAGTTTTATTTCGTCTGGTTTTTCTTCTTCTGCTGGTGCTATTGGTTTTGGAACAGGCTTAAGATCTACTTCTTCAACTGGTTTTTCTTCTTTTGGACGCCTCTTCCCTACGCGCCATGTAACTTCTTGCGGCTGCTCTTCCTCCGTCAGTTTTTCCTTTGGAACAGGCTTTAGCTTAATTTCCTCGGGCTTTTCTTCTTCTGGTGCTAGTTGTCTTGGTACTGGTTTGAGTACAACTTCCTCCATTGATGGCTCTTCAGGTTTTACTTTTCTTATGGGTTTTAGCTTGACTTCCTCTGGCTTGTCTTCTTCAGGTGCTTTTGGTTTCGGAATAGGCTTTAGGTCTACTTCTTCCACTGATGGTTCCTCTTTAGGGCGTCTCTTACCAACAGGCCACGAGACCTCCTCTGGCTTTTGTTCTTCCTCTGGCTTCACCTTTTTCGTTGGTTTAAGTTTTATTTCTTCTGGTTTTTCTTCTTCTGGTGCTATTGGTTTAGGAATAGGCTTAAGATCTACTTCTTCGACTGGTTTTTCTTCTTTTGGTCGCCTCTTCCCTACGCGCCATGTAACTTCTTGCGGCTGCTCTTCCTCCGTCAGTTTTTCCTTCTTAACAGGCTTAAGCTTGATTTCCTCGGACTTTTCTTCTTCTGGTGCTTTTTGTTTTGGTACTGGTTTGAGAACAACTTCCTCAATTGATGGCTCTTCAGGTTTTACTTTTCTTATGGGTTTTAGCTTGACTTCCTCTGGCTTGTCTTCTTCAGGTGCTTTTGATTTCGGAATAGGCTTTAGGTCTACTTCTTCCACTGATAGTTTCTCTTTAGGGCGTCTCTTACCAACAGGCCACGAAACCTCTTCTGGCTTTTGTTCTTCTTCTGACTTCACCTTTTTCATTGGTTTAAGTTTTAATTCTTCTGGTTTTTCTTCTTCTGCTGGTGCTATTGGTTTTGGAACAGGCTTAAGATCTACTTCTTCAACTGGTTTTTCTTCTTTTGGACGCCTCTTTTCTACGCGCCATGTAACTTCTTGCGGCTGCTCTTCCTCCGTCAGTTTTTCCTTCGGAATAGGCTTAAGCATAATTTCCTCGGGCTTTTCTTCTTCTGGTGCTGGTTGTCTTGGTACTGGTTTGAGTACAACTTCCTCAATTGATGGCTCTTCAGGTTTTACTTTTCTTATGGGTTTTAGCTTGACTTCCTCTGGCTTGTCTTCTTCAGGTGCTTTTGATTTCGGAATAGGCTTTAAGTCTACTTCTTCCACTGATAGTTTCTCTTTAGGGCGCCTCTTACCAACAGGCCACGAAACCTCCTCTGGCTTTTGTTCTTCCTCTGGCTTCACCTTTTTCGTTGGTTTAAGTTTTATTTCTTCTGGTTTTTCTTCTTCTGGTGCTATTGGTTTTGGAACAGGCTTAAGATCTACTTCTTCGACTGGTTTTTCTTCTTTTGGGCGCCTCTTCCCTACGCGCCATGTAACTTCTTGCGGCTGCTCTTCCTCCGTCAGTTTTTCCTTCGGAATAGGCTTAAGCTTAATTTCCTCGGACTTTTCTTCTTCTGGTGCTTTTTGTTTTGGTACTGGTTTGAGTACAACTTCTTCAATTGATGGCTCTTCAGGTTTTACTTTTCTTATGGGTTTTACCTTGACTTCCTCTGGCTTGTCTTCTTCAGGTGCTTTTGGTTTCGGAATAGGCTTTAGGTCTACTTCTTCCACTGATGGTTCCTCTTTAGGGCGTCTCTTACCAACAGGCCACGAGACCTCCTCTGGCTTTTGTTCTTCCTCTGGCTTCACCTTTTTCGTTGGTTTAAGTTTTATTTCTTCTGGTTTTTCTTCTTCTGGTGCTATTGGTTTTGGAACAGGCTTAAGATCTACTTCTTCGACTGATTTTTCTTCTTTTGGACGCCTCTTTCCTACACGCCACGAAACCTCTTTTGGCTGCTCATCTTCCGTCGGTTTTTCTTTTTTAACAGGTTTCAGATGTACTTCCTCTGTTTTGTCATCTTCTGGTGCTTTTGGTTTTGAAATAGGCTTAAGGTCTACTTCTTTCACCAAAGGTTCTTCTTTAGGTCGTTTCTTTCCAACACGCCACGAAACCTCATCTGATTTTATTTCTTCAACTGGTTTTTCTTTCTTAATTGGTTCAAGTGTAACCTCTTCTGGTGTTTGTTCTTCTAGTGCTTTTTGTTTGGGAACAGGTTTAAGATCTACTTCTTCGACTGGCTTTTCTTCTTTCGGACGCCTCTTCCCTACACGCCATGAAACCTCTTCTTGCTGGTCTTCCTCCTTCGGTTTTCCTTTTTTAACAGGTTTAAGCTTAACCTCCTCAGGTTTTTCCTGTTCAGGTGCTTTTTGTTTAGATCCAGGCTTGAGAACTGCTTCTTCAACCGTCGACTCTTCAAGTTTCACCTTTCTAACCGGCTTAAGTTTAGCTTCTTCAGGCTGATCTATTGGTTTAACTATTTGCACTGGCTTGAGTTTAGCATCCTCCTCTAGCGTTTCTTCTTCTGGTGCTTTCACTAATGGTTCTTCCTTGGTTCGTTTTTTTCCAACACGCCACGATACCTCTTCTGGCTTTTGATCTTCAACTGGCTTTTCTTTTATAAGTGGTTTATCTCCTGGTTGTTCTTCTTTTGGCACTTGAGGTTTTGAAATACGCTTGAGATCTGACTCTTCTACTAGTGGTTTTTCTTTTGCTTGTCTTTTACCAACACGCCACGAAACTGTTTCTGGTTGTATTTCTTGATACGGTTTATCGTTTTCAAATGGCTTGATTTTATCAGTATCTTCACCATCGGTAATTTTTAAAATTACTGTATCTTCTACAGCTGTAATCAAATCTTCAATAACTACTGTCTCAATCTTTTGTAACGAACTTTCCCGCAGTGGTCTTAAATCCACGTCTTCAAACTTTTCTTTTGGAATTGGGGATTTTTCAACTTTAGTGGGACGTAATTTTATGGCTTCTTGTGTCCAAGGTACTTGTTGGTCTTTTACAAGCTTATCTAATGGTTTTATTTCCGATTTACTTCTAGTTGTCTGTTTTCGAAGAATTTCATCGGTTTGTTTTAAATCTAACATAGAAGAGTCCTCAGTTGTTTGCATTAGGGTTTTACTTTTTGAAATATCGCTTTGATGTTCAACAACTTTTACGTTTTCCAAGCCTTCGGAAGTTATAGTCGAATCTTCGATAACTACTGCATCAGTCTTCTGCAATGAACTTTTTCTGACTGGTTTGAGTGACACGTCTTCAAACTTTTCTTTTGAAATAGGCGTTTTTTCTACTTTTGTTGGCCGTAATTTAATTGCCTCTTGAGTCCATGGTACCTGTTCTCGTAACTGTTTGTCAGGGTACTTATCAGGTCCCATTTCTTTTTCAACAGGCATTTCCACTTTAGTGTCTTCCTCTTTAGATATCTCTAAGACCGAAGAATCTTCTACTACAGAAATTTTATCTAAAAATAGAGGTTTTTTATCTGTTTTAGGCTTAGACTGCTGTCTCACAAGACGTTCTTCTTCTTCAGTTTCCGTATCCTTAATCAAATTGTTATCTTCACGACGTGGTTTTCGCCAATGTTTCGTTTCTAGTGTTTGTTCTTCTAATTTTGTTAATGAAGCGATCCTAGTCTTTCTCCACGGTACTTGCCGAGTTTGCACATCTTCTATGTTTTGTAATTTTAAAATATTACTTTCTTCTGTCGTTTTATGTAAAACTCTAGTTTGAGATGTGTCTGAATCTTCTGTTGCAAGAGTTGACACAATAGTTTTTTTATCATGGCTCTTCTGAGATATTTGCTTTCGTGACTCTGAAAACAAAGATGAATATTCTATAAATAAAATTTTTAAACAATTTATGTTACGTTATTTTAAGTCGAGATAGTTATGAGAATCAAAAAAAACTGTTTATTATGAATAAGTAGACAAAGTGAAAATGACAATGTTTTAAACTATTTTTAAGAACCGTTTACAATAATAATAACTCTAATGTTTTGCCCCACTTTTTGTTTCGATGCATGAGTTCATTAAATGCAGTAAAGACCTTATTTAAATCCACAAATCAATGTATTACTTGTACTATTATTACTTGTGTATTAGTATTGAATGAGATTAGATTATAATATTTTCTCGGACGAATCTCTATCAAACCGAGAAAACTTTATGATCTAACTTAGTGCCCGGTTAAAGTAATAACAATTAACTTATTGTACTAGACTAATGCTGTATACATCTTTATTTACTCTCATATCATAAAACTTCAATTATAAAATTACGAGTAGAAAACAAAACAGTGACACTCCCAAATGAAAATGTTTATTATTATTATTTTTTTAATTATTAAGAAATATTTTTTTATTGTGCAGGAGATAAATTTAGTTGCTTTTTTTTCATTTACTATAATAAACCACTATAGCATAGTGGCCCAGTATAAGGCGACTTTCATCCAGCTGGTTATTAGATGAAATGTCATGATGCAGGGAGACGCGCGGCGTCTGCTAGTTAATCTGCATCCGCGCGTCTCTCTGCATCATGATATTTTCTCGGGTTCTCCCGTGTGGTTCCCGTTGCCGTAGGAATACGTATGAATAATCTATTAGCGGTCCCTGAGACCGCACGTAGGTGGCTGAAATATATTTTCAAATATTTTATAGAAAGAAACTTGTCTTGAATTTTGGCACCGCTTTAAATACGCGATCTTGTAGCGCGGTACCCCACTGGCTGGAGACCTAGAGATTCAAGGTCAACGTGGCAAAGACTCAGGCGACCTACATAGGGTGATTCTACCTACCGCCCCCGGTGTCACTAATGGATTGGACTGACAAATGCTCCCCAACGGCTAAATACCTCTCCATGTGGCACCACGTGAAAAACGTGGTCACACAGACGCGCAACGCTCGGAGCTTCTTGCGTCTCGTGCGCCTCATCTACAACACGTACATCTACATGCGCCTCAAATATACGGCCTCAGTGTGGTAAGCACTGGTCTGCGAGTCTGGTCGCAAGTCGCTGCGAGCGCATAAATCTCTAGCGCTGCGCACAATAACAGTTCGCGGTACCCCGCCCCACGCTATGTAAGGGACCAGGACATAATCAGGGTTTAAACATCGAGAGCCTGGATGACCACATTCGTCGCTTGAGCAACTCAATGTTCGAGGACGCTGACGGAGCGCAATCCTAGCACTTGCGAGGGATTGCGCCATACCATCGGCGACCGCCGGACGCACGAGACTTGATCTCATAAGCCCCCGGACTCGACCGCTTCCTCACTGCTGGCTAATGAGCAGGCGAAAGGCTCAGCCTCGCTGAGCAGTTGGAGAAGCCCGTCACGGAAACAACCTCGACAGTGGTCCGACCCCGTCACAGGTGGCGATTGAAACTATCACCAAGCCGGTAATCTCAAGACCCGTGAGGGTCAGCGTGGATTATCTCTCGTCATCCGCGGCAGTTTACGTTTGAAGCGAAGTGAAACAACCAGCGATCCAGGTGAATATCAGTGACCTCGGCTACGATGGTACGATCTTATGTGTATTTGATACTCCGATTAAGAAAAAAATAAAGTCTCAAGTCATCAGGTGTCTCATTCCAAATCTTTGAAGCCTAATACGTAACAATACATACAAATAAGTATATGTATTTTATAAGTATGTTCTTCGGTTTGAAGGCAGTGCTAAGCGATTGACGTGTAAATTTAAGCCTCTATTACCAAATGTTTTAATAAGTTGGAACTTTTCTGAGAAATACAATCCATCACCATGAGCAACATAACCAGTAACGAAAAAACACGTATTTGGGATATTTGGGAATTTCACGAGGTAGTGTACTTAGGCTTATTTTATTCCTAGTCTATATTAATGAACGCTGTCAAAGCCAAAGTGAAAATTATTTTTGTTCAATTAGGCTTAATTAACGAATTTTTTTGAAACGCCAGTAGGCTAATTCACTATCTTTGACTTACGCTAGTTGACATATATACGAAAATGAAATTCTATGTAATAAATGTCATCCGGCGATTACTGGTTGGTGGATATCATATAGTAGGTAGATGACATTTTGTCAATTGATTTAATGATTATTTTAATAGATTGATAATAAAGACCAAAGTAGGTAATGTATAATATAATGGTAAAAGTTTTTAAAGTTACGAAAGTATATTTACCGTACCAAAATGCATGTCTCTTCTCCTCTCTTGAATGGTATGATCTGTGCAAGGTTCTCTGAGTACGTAAGCTGTTCATAATGCTAAGTAAGTGTACTTAAATGTATTAGGGCAATAGTCACTAAGCTAAACCGTGGACGGACAGATAAACAGAAAATTGTAAGGTTTACAAGTTACTTGTGGACTACGAAACCCAAAAACGGTCACATACATACAAGTTTACACCGACCATGTATCTGGGGAAAAATTCCTAGTGAGCTGAATTTTTGTATACACCTTTATTACGGTATTATTCTATAGATGTGAGAAATTGACATCGATATCGTGCCGGCGAGTTTCGATGTTCACAACTGGCACACAAAATTATTTCAGCGGCGTTGTCAACGGCGCGATGACAGTGTGGCGACTGAACTCACGTTTGCTAATTAGCATAATTTTAACGTGCCACTTGCAGTCCGCGTATAACCGATTTCAAAATAAAGGAGGAGGTTCTGAATTCGATGCGTGTTTTTTTTTTGATGTTTCGTCATTTCTTAACCAATTGAAAAAAAAACGTTTTTGTTTGAAAGAGTATACTTTCAGATTGGTCCCATTTAATTTTTATGAAAATTACTGAACCGATTTTGATCAAAATGAAATGCTAGGACACACCTAAATCTTTTTAAATCTTTTTAACAAAAAATATTGAACCGACTTCAAAATCATAAAAATAAAACTAAAAAACGAAAAATTTTTTTTCTTCTATCATCATTGGCCTAAGCTGCCTAAACTGTACTGGTCTACCTACAAATCGTGCTGACGCATCAATTTGAGGCGGAATTTAAGTTACATAATCGCGTCATATTTAGCAGTTGCTCTTTCCTCGTGTGGTCTACTAAATAATTTGTTTGAATCTAAGACGACTCAGAGAAATGTACACTTCAATTTGTCGATATTTTTTTGCCTACATCTACTTTAAAACACTTTTACATATACAACGCTACATAATATGATACAAGCGACCAGCAAGAAAGGATTTATGAAAAAGTGGGGAGGAATTGTATAGAGAACTTTGTATGAATGTATTTTTTTTTAATCGTGCGAGTACTATGTTTACACTAGAAGTGGAAAAATTAAAAATTTTCCTAACTTCAAAAACATAAAACTTCATAAACTAAAAAGTGACGACTTCATAATACTTTGACGACTTTGACGACGACGACGACGAACAAGACGGAGGTCCTGGGTCCGATCTCCAGCAAAGTCGGTTGAGGTTTTCTTGATTGGTCCAAGTCTGGCTGGTGGGAGGCTTAGACTAAGGCTAGTTTCCTACCACCCTACCGGCAAAGACGTACAGCCAAGCGATTTAGCGTTCCAGTACGATGTCGTATAGAAACCGAAAGGGATTTTCATCCTACTCCTAAGAAATAAGCCAGTTTTCATCTTAGATTGCATCATCAGTTATCATCAGGTGAAATCGAAATTGAGGAGCTAACTTGTAAAGAAAAAGAAGCAGCACATGACTAAGGGCCCCGTATGGCTTCAAAACTAGTCAGGCATACTCCGACGTTTTATCACGTGAGTTTTAGCCGTGTTTCATAATCAACTAATATGTTCTACCTGCTGAATAGGTTTGAAGGCGATGCTAATTCGGTGTCGAATCAATTTAAGCCGTTTCTGAAAGAACGCTGAAGGTCTCTAAATATTTATGGTAATCTTGAATTTTTTTACTCTTTAAATTATTTATTTAAAATTAATAACTAATTAATTTTTAATTTTTTTTTATATTAGGTAATTACAATAATTTCAGATTGCCTCAGGGATATACCTATGCAAATATTATGAAATTCCTGCTACTTCCCAACCAGTCTCGAGTTCTTGTCAGGGTTGCATAGAAGAAGTACAGGACAAGTTTTTAACTTGACTAAAATATCTACTCAAAAATGTCTACCAGCTTTGGCACAATCGAAGTGCCTTATGACGGGAGCACACGATGCGTTGTGGCGGCGGACCGGACTTTCAACCACTGAGACGAGGCGGAGAGGGGTCAATGCGTTGCGACGTCGGAGCGGCACCGCTCAGTTGTTTATACGAGACAACTTCACAAGGATTTATAGACAGTCCAACGCTACAAAGCTACTAGCTACAGCGCCGCTGCGATATAGCAACGTTGCGGCGCCGCACCGCTCGTGTGCCCGCTGATACGGTGAAATCTTTGCGATGCGGCGCCGCAACGCATTGTGTGCCCCTGCTCTTCAGTTGTGCATGCGTCACAAGGATTTACAGAATGTCCAACGCTGCTACGGCGATGCGAAATAACAACGTTGCGGCGCCGCACCGCTCGTGTGCCCGCTGACGCGGTGAAATCTTTGCGATGCGGCGCCGCAATGCATCGTGTGCCCCCGGTCTTCAGTTGTGCATGCGTCACAAGGATATACAGAATGTCCAACGCTGCTACGGCGATGCGACATAACAACGTTGCGTCGCCGCACCGCTCGTGTGCCCGCTGATGCGGTGAAATCTTTGCGATGCGGCGCCGCAACGCATCGTGTGCCCCCGCTCTTAAACGTTGCTTGCAAGCGCTCGGCGGGATGACGGCAATCCTCGAACAGTGTACGGCGGGCTGAGACGTATCCTATAGTCCAGGATCCGGGGAGCATTCTTACTACCTGACTGCAAGGGTTTTACGCGTATCTTATGTGTATGTAATATTCCTTATCTATACTAATTTTATAAAGCTGAAGAGTTTGTTTGTTTGAACGCGCTAATTTCAGGAAGTACTGGTCCGATTTGAAAAATTCTTTCAGTGTTATATAGCCCATTTATCAAGGAAGGCTATATATTATATTATCCCCTTATTCCTATGGGAACGGGAACCGCGCGGGTAAAACCGCGCGACCTCAACTAGTTACCTCATAACTTCCAAACCGCTGAACGGATTTACGTAATTAATATATAATTAGATTTGTCTTAATAACCGTAGTGTTCTTAGGTAAAGTTAAAAAAAAAACAAAACGACGACTGTGAGACGCTATAAACTGAAAAAAAAAATATTTTCGAATATTGCGATATAGGTATCAAAGTCAAGGGCTCATAAAGAGGATTTAAAAATGGTATTCATGGCTCATGGCCATATTAAAAATACCTACAGTTAGAAAAACGTTATTTATTAATCCCTATAAAAAATACGCGAGGCGGATGACTAGGTGCGAGCAGGTACAATTTATTACTATACAGTTAATTTTCCGTGAGTACCTATCTTAATGAGACGATCAACTTTTATATCTACGAAAATTCTTGATTTTTGTAGCTAACAGGTTACTGGGTAATAAAGCAACAGTAAAAAATCAGCTGGTTAGTAACAATTTTTGATGAAGTCTCCTCCAGCCAACTTTTACTAGTGACGAGGTCATTAAAATTATTATTAACCAACTGTTTTAAATGCTCCGGTCCTGGACTACAATCACAAGCACAACATACGAGTAAATGTGTAAATGGGAGCCAAGTTCAATATTACAAATGTGTGTTACCGACTTTGCCGACAAGTAAAATATATCTAAGTGGGTGTTAAATTGAGTGACGGCCGCGTGGCGCAGTGGGCAGTGACCCTGCTTTCTGCATCCACGGCCGTGGGTTCGATTCCCACAACTGGAAAATATTTGTGTGATGAGCATGGGTGTTTTTCCAGTGTCTGTGTGTATTTATACATTATATATATGTAGTCTATAAATGTATAAAAATATTATAATTTAATGGTACTTTCACTGGAAGGTAGAGGCTATTCAAAATCAAAGTTCACATTCATTTATTTCAATTAGGCTTAGTGTACAAGCTTTAGATAATGGTGATTATAATTGGTCGAAATCTAAAATTATAGTTAGGAGGGTTTCCAACGCGCTTTGGTCCAAAAAGAGCCCAAAACAACTCAGTATTGAGCAATATAAAGGCTTAAAATAAAAAATACTTTATATCCCGGGAAAAATCCTTGGTTCCCGCGGATACGTGAAAAACTGAATTTTACGCGTCCACTAATCATCAATGAAATGAAAAATCATTAAAAATTGTGACGGAAAGCTAACTCACCGATCTCCTATTATAAAGAGGTCAATGTTAAAACTACGTAAAAATGATGTATGGCGAAATTGTTCACTTTTAAAAGGTTTGATAGTCCACGACGGCATAATACTATGTTTATCTTTTAAACTCAACTTCAACTATTGCCAATACCGTCGAAGTCGTGGGTTTCCCTTAGTCATAAATAAAAAGGTAGGTCTCCAAAACCAGAGTCGAAACTAACCCTTAAAGAAGCTTCTCAATCTGCATTTTAAGTAGGCATATATAGCTCGTGTCCATTAATTTGACACCTGACTACCAAATACAAACACAGTACCTACAAACATTATTCAAGCCAGGTGTCAAGTTAATCCGCACGAGCTATATGTATAGTGATCTGCGATCTGCGGAAATACACAAGTGGAGCAAGGAGTCAGCGACAAAAGCTTATTAAATTAGCTACGTTCAAACAGGTCTAGCTACTAGCTAGCGCCGTGGCGATCAGAAGTAGTCTACGTACTCTGAATTCAAACGTAACAGGCCTGCACACCGGAAGCAGCAAGGGAAGTAGGCAGAGATGTCGTGTGTTACTGGTCCTGCCGCATATCATGCCGCTCGTCCTGTCCACCGCTAACTCTTGTCGGTTTTCAGCGCGAGTCAAAGGACTAGTACTCGTAAATATCTATGAGGCGACGCGATTTGCGCGAGTAGACAGTGGCCTGTAGCCTAATGGCACGTCGATTCAATTTCTACAAACGCTAACGCTTCGAAAACTAGAAAAATTAATTAAGATAACTTGACGCCCTAATCAATCATCCCTTGTGGGCCCTAATTCAATTCTTAAATGAACTATAAAGAATTAATTGAAAAAATGTTTTTTCATTTGCTATAATTTTCGTGTGCCAGTTTTTTTTCTTGTCCATCTCTGGTGCCCTAGACAGGGATGCCCTAAGTGATTGCTTAAATAGCTTATGGGCTATGTAGGCTGTGTAGCTATAGGCCATGTAGCTATAGGCTGTGTAGACGCCGCGGTTTGGCTTTGTTTCAGACTCTTTGCTCTACATGTATGCAGACCACAAATCACTATACCCACCTACAGTGGCGGATTTACCAATAGGCTAAATAGGCTGCAGACTACGGCGGTAAATATGGCCTAAATAGTTTTTATTACAGAAATAGTTTTTATTTATTTCTATAATAAAAACTACTTGACGGCCTCCGTGGTCGGCGCGGTGGATTTACAAGATGGAGGTCCTGGATTCGATCCCCAGCTGGGCCGATTAAGGTTTTATTAATCGGTCAAGGTCTGGCTGGTGTGAGACTTCGGGCGTAGTACTAGCCACGTGGTAACTAAGTATACCACCCTACCGACAAAGACGTACCGCCAAGCGATTTAGCGTTCCGGTACGATGTCATGTAGAAACCGAAAGGAGTGTGGATTTCATCTTACTAATAATAAGTTATCCCGCTTACATCTTAGATTGCATATTTATTTACCATCAAGTGAGATTGTAGTCAAGGGCTAACTTGTAGAGAATTAAAAAAAAAATCATGAAGACTCAACGAAAATGTTAATTTTTAGTTGATTTTAGTCTTACTGTACGTACTAAAAATATTATAATTAAAATATTAAAATACATTAGTGACAGAGAAATATTTATGTTATAAATATGATTGCGAACTATGGTATCAAATTTCGGATTCGGAGGACAGTCAAATAGGGGCGGCACAAATTTAATAGCCTACTGGCGGCATATTTCTAAATCCGCCACTGCCTATAGCTTGGCAACTTCGTTCATAACACTCCCGATGATCCGCGCGGGCAGTCTTTCCCCCCGTCGCCTATCACAGGAGTGTTATCAACGAACTGCCAGACTATAGGTACCTACTAATACAAATGCACATATAGAAACTCATCAAAGGGTCGTAAAAAGTCTAGTTTCGACTGACTGGAAACTATCTGAATCTGGTTTTGGAAGCCTTACATTCGGTCTCGAAATAAAACGTAGTAGGTATAATACCATATTTCGAAGAATTAAAGGTAATTTTAAATCAACAACGCTATCATCGATCTATTTTACCTTAGTAAACGCTACCTATATTTTTAAGTACCTAAAACTTCGTTATTTGAAATTTAGTCTTGCAAAATTAAATCGTTTTTCATTTTAAGCGATTTCGGTTCTGTAGTCGAATTTACAGGTCTCAAGGTGTAAATGAATAGGCATATACACGCAACTATATGTAGTTTATACTATAGATAGGTATGTTATAACTTATGTGCCTACAGAATCACTGTAAAAGGTGGTTAAATAACTTTCGTTGTTTACTATGCGACTATATGGAATAAAGACAATTAGCCACCTTTGTTTGCCTGCGTTTCGACGCGTTAGAGACATATCTAACAGTATAAAATCTTTGCTTACACATAAAGAAGTCTCTTCGATAAGTACCTATAACCTATTATACTCTTTACCCGTTACAAGAAAAAAGGCCTAAACTTGATCCTGGATCCTCTAGGACTCACGTCCTTTAACTAGACACGACTGTATAGACTAAATAATAGAGTATAACGGAACGACTGGCTCTCTTCTTACTAAAAAATATAAAAATAACCTCAAAGACATAGCTGTCAACAGTGCAAGCTATGCTACATTTGATTACAACTGCAAAAAATTCTTATATATATTTTCAAGAAGGTAAAACTAAAGTAATTATACATACCTAATAAACAAAATGTGTCCAAATCCACCACTACTATTCGATAAAATCATAATAACCGCCATTTCATAGATTCAGAAAAGTCAAAAAATGGATGTCATAATTTCGACCAATCCTGAGAAATTATGTTTTTATTTTTTAATTTATTTACTGGTTTGAGTTCTTGCTTTCATAAACGTTCAGAAAGGACATAAAATCCGTTGATATTTTTTTAAAAGGTTGATTTATGAAATTACACAAGTGAAATGAAGTGAAAGTAAATAATTTTATTTATCTGATAAGAGGACACTGAAGTCTCGTATTTTCTATAACAAACTTAGATATAGTACTAAGGTTAGGAAATCAAAGTAAATGATAAAAAGGGTTTCTAGCTCTAATATATTCTTAACTGATAATATATTCTTAGAATATTATTTACTCATATTGCAGGGTTTGCTATTGGGGCTTGTTGGTATTTTACCTAGTAATAATAATTAGGATTCAATATTTTAGCTAATATTATCGTTGTATTGAAAAGAGATTTTGAACGTAAAAACCAATGATATTAAATACTGTTAGATGTGTTACTAGAGCATGAAAAATGAGGCGCTCAAACGAGGAAATTTATAGTCAACTCAATGTTAGTTGTGATCAATAACCAGTGGCGTAGCAAGGCGTGTGAAGAACCTTTTTTTTTTGAAATCTACTAAAAATAATGAACAAGTATACAATCAACGCTTAAGTAATTTATCAGCACATTGGTAGGTATGTATATGGAAGTCTAGATTAAATGGCTATAATTAATATAGGTAAAAAGGAGTTCTTTGAGATATTCTCATTCAAACAAAAAAGAACCACCAAAATGGGACAAATGAGAACGCGATACTCTATACAGATATTGTGATACCTACTTGTTTTTCTCTTTTCAGTTCATTAAGCACTCAGGTTTTTTGTTTTTATAATAATATTTTTTTTGTCGGTAAAAAGGGGCCTCGCAGATGTGATGCCCACGCCTAGATTTACTTACCCACGCTACGCCACTGTCAACAACGAACGTTACTCAAACAAATAATACCTAAATATCGTCTACAATGTCGAGTTGTGTGTTCAGGAAGTGTAAAAACTATATATTCATAAATATATAATGAAATTAAATACAAAATTGTGCATAAGTGCACTCAGGGTTGTAGTCTTTTATTCGGATCTGTGATAGCCCTTACATGACCTCTGCCTCCGATTCCAGAGGGTGTGGTTTCGAATCCGGTCCGGAGCATGCACCTCCAACTTTTCAGTTGTGTGCATTTTAAGAAATTAAATATCACGTGTCGTAAACATTGAAGGAAAACATCGTGAGGAAACCTGCATATCAGATAATTTTCTTAATTCTCTACGTGTGAAGTCTGCCAATCCGCATTGGGCCAGTGTGGTGGACTATTGGCCTAACCCTTCTCATTCTGAGAGGAGACTCGAGCTCAGCAGTGAGCCGAATATGAGTTATTAGGGACGATTCAGATCACTTTTTGCGGCGATTTTGTAGCGACGTAACCGATCTATAGTATAAAATTATCATTGGTAAAAACTATTTCACTTTCGAGGTGCTGGTGGTGCTCAAAAGTATTAATTGCTACGTTTTAAGTATTTGGATTTAGTAGGTATTTTGTATACGGCTCCTTGAACTTTGTTAGAACTGAGTGATTTCTAATAGGGATGGAGATCTGAGATCGATTAATTGAATCGATATGTAGTACTGGATCGATCCAGTGAGTCGATATTTTCACCCTTGGAAATCGACATCCGATATTTTCTGTTTTTGTCGGCCATATCAAAAAGCAAAAGTTCTTTGTGAAATTTTTGGTTTGTTTTTGAATTGATTTCTCAGGTAAGGTTACCGTTATGTATCTTATTTTCCTTAAGACGGAATTATATTTATATTATGCAAACAATTATACAACATGAAAAAAATTGTTAAAATTATAAATCTCGATTTTTTGTGAATCAATTTATCAGGTTACGTTATAATATATTTTCATTATATAGGCAAACTGGTTCAAAAATCGATTTTTTAGGAATTGACCTTTTAAATCTCGAATTTTTGGGATTCGATTTATCGGGTTACGTTACGGTTACGTATTTAATTTTTCAATATATGCATTTACATACTATTTTATGCAAACTTGAAAAAAAACGATTATTATGAAATCGACCTGTTAAATATCGATTAATTACGTTATATTATGTTGTTTAGGCAAACTTAAAAAAATGATTTTTAAGAAATGGACCTTTTAAATCTAGATTTAAAAATAAAATTTTAGGAACCGATCTTTTTAGTATCGATTTTTTGCGAATCGATCAGGTTCCGATTTGAATCGATTAAAAAATTAAAAGTTCGATATCCCTAATTTCTAGAGGTTTTATTTTTTTTATTTAGCGCCACCTATATCAAGAACTCGATAATTTACAAATTAATGTCTAAAAGATAAACGAGATGGCATTACTACTTTAAATGGAAGTGCGGGGCCGCCCGTCACAAGTTACAGTATTAATACTGCAAACATAATGCGATGGTTCCAATCACTTTACTACTGCTATGTTTTAAATAAAACAATTCAATTACTAATTACTTGTATTTTGTTTCGATATTTAGTATCAATATTATACTTGTACTTAACTTGCAGATATTTTATTTCGGACATATTATAAATTATTAATAATATATTCTTGTAGGTATGTACCCATATTATTGTTAACTCATAATTATTATTTAAATATCATTCTGCATAACAAATTAGTATATTGTATCTATCTACTTAAACCTATTTACCCAGATTGGTAGGTAGGTAGGTATCCTGAAATCGTGTTTTTTATGAACTGGCAAAAGGTGTACCAGATTTAATAATAGAATGAAAAATAGTATTTATCTTCCTTTTATGTATTAATTGATATTTTTATTTTCTTCTTAATTTGCGTTGCGTATTGCATTTTTAAGCGCCTTCTCTATGACATATCGAGAATTCGAAAAATTACGAGTTAATGTCTCAAGGTTATACGAGATGGCGTTATTTGTTATCTATACTAATATTAAAAAGATGAAGAGTTTATTTGTTTGTTTGAACGCGCTCATCTCAGGAAATACTGGTCCGATTTGAAAAATTCTTTTAGTGTTAGATAGCCCATTTATCGAGGAAGGTTATAAGCTATATATTACTCCCATATTCTTACAGGAAAGGGAACCACGCGGGTAAAACCGCGCGGCGTCAGCTAGTGTTGTTTTAAAAATAGTAATTATATTTTATTTTTGTGGTTTCTCAATAATTATAGCTAAATCTGTAATATTAAATTAAAAAACAGAAATAGACATTTTCAAAATTGTCTAGACCGTTTCCGTAGAATTAAAAAAAATATATACTTAATATAATATTTGAACGAGCAATTAAGTAGGTGAGGATTATTTATTAATTTAAGTACCTATGTATTTGTGCACTGGTTTCATTTAAACGTCAATGATTTCGACCGCGTAAGTAATTCCCATCCCCGTGGGATTGGATAGAATAGTCTAACCTCTAATAGTTGCTTAGGAAATTAGCTATTAGCCTGTGAAAGTCCCGTCAAAATCGGTAGATTCAAAGACTAGCGAACAAATAGATAATAATTAAAAAAAATATTTTACAAGATAAGTATTGAGAGAATAGTTGCAAATAGATGAATGAGGATGCTTTGATTTCATTTATTTGTATTTTATATCATTTTATTGTACATACCTGGGTAATATGTTTTTATTTGTCTAGAAATATTTAAAGATCCCAGAAACGAAGAACACTATTTTGATAAACGCACTGACCGTTCGATTTCTATATCAGCAGGCTTTGCATAGGCGTATTATAGAGGGTGGGCCGGGTGGGCCAGGCCCACCCTAGAATGGTCTAGTGATCACTCTAGAATTCTGGCCTAACGATTTAAAATTCTATGATGGACGCCAAAATACGAAATATACAAAGAAAAATCAATAAAATCCGTCGATCCGTTTCAGAGACACAAACATTGTAAACGACATTTCTATAATGACTGTCGAATCAGTTCAGCGGTATGTCAGGGACTGGTCCCTTAAAGTGGGCCTGGGCCCACCCTAGGAAATAATCCTAGATACGCTAATGAGGCTTTGTAATAAAATAAAATGTCATCCGGTACTTACTTATTGGTGGATATCCTCAGACCAATTATAGAAGCACCTGTATCGCACTTATAGTCACGAACAAAATTGTCTGTCCTTTTCTGAGGAAAACGAGCTTTGATTTTGTATAAATCTAATACTAAACTAGAAGTTTTTGCCCGTACACAACTCAATTACACAAAAAGGTATTTTACGGAGCTCTTTAACCGACGAACACGATTACAACTATTTAACATCGATTCTATAGAGACAGTTTCTATAATCGCATTAGATCGTTGATCATATACTTTGACAGAAAAGTAACGTCTAGCGAGGCAGGTCCTATACAATAATTGGTCTGAGTGGATATCACACAGTAGGTAAATTATATTTTGTCAACTGATTTGATGTTTTATTTGAATGGGTTGATAAATAATAGGACAGCAGATCTATTGGCAGTACTTGTATACCCGTCAGTAGCAATTCACTGCTATTTTCAAGAACAGAGGCTGGGTCGTACCTATTTACTATCTATCATTATTAGGTAGTGCATGTAAAGTTTCTCAGTACATTTGTATAGCGTTAGAACTAATATATTATGAGTATTTTGATACTTACCTTATATTATTTATACCTACCTATGTACCATCCAGTGCTGCTGCCCTCACGGTGGATCATTTGGTGTCATTTTCACTTTGCCTTGTTTATCTATCTTTATAATAACTATTGTAAAAGTTTTAGGTAGTTGTAAATCTTTTTGTAGTGGTGTATTATGAAGTTGTGAATGATTATTTAATTCTTGCATGTTTGTTGTCCAATATCAAAATTCATTAAACAGATTTTGATGTGATTTTCACAATTTGATAGCTTATGGCAATTTTAATTTACTTTTGACAGGACATACAATCATAAGAATGCTAGTGAAGTCTTAAATAATGTTAGATTTTACTATTGCTCTTAACCGCGCACTGCTTCGAATTTCAGAACAAAGTTAGCAGAAGGCTCAATTTCAATAATAATAATAATAATAAATTAGTCAACACTATAGTCTATAGTAGATTGCTAACAAAAACTCTGTATTAGAATAAAGTTAATCAACTGTTTAGTTACAACAGTAGCAAAGAAAAAGTATGGTTTATTAAAACTAAATTCTCAATGGCATGAATAGAATAGAGGTTTAGATAGAGGTGTGCCAGTCGGTGAATAAGCGGCAGCGACACCGCGGCCCGCCGCCGCGTCCGACGCGCGACGCGTCTGTCGCGTGGCGTCAGCGCGACCGCGACAGTCGCGGCGGCGCCCGCGGCGCGCCCTTTGGGTGACAGTGCGGCGCGGTGGGGGATCGGCGGGATCCTTCACGTTCCATACATCGGGCCTCGTATTCTTTTTTGAGGAATAATGCGAAATTATTCTTTTGATAGCATTTATTAAAATTAAATGTCACATGAAGGTCACATACAAAAATTATAAATTTATTAATAATAAATATGGATAGAGATGCACTAAAATATTAATTAATAAAATACTGTGACGACTAATAACTTAATACAATCAGGTGAAACGTAGGTATAAAACATTTTTAACAATATCGTGCACTTAAATCAAAGTTAAAGATCATCGTAAAGTTAAACTATAAAAATCTCATTCATTTGGATTTGTACTTGCAGAAATTTATACAAGGTAATGAACGTCGGCAGTGTCGGAACATACTCGAAAACATAGAAACTGGCAAGGCAAGTATAAGTGCGTGCGTACTTCGGCGAGATCGCGGCGACGGCGACAAGGGACTTCGACGCGACGCGACGCGACACGACCCGGCCTACGCGGACGTCGCACCGACTGTTAGTGTCAGCGGTTAGGAGACATGGAGCAAACACGCGCCCACTACGGATCATGCTCAAGGACAAAGCGAGGCGGGCCCGGTGTGCCCGCAGACGGCACGCGGAGCTCAACAGAACACAAAAAGCACGCAGTCAATATGTTTCAGGGTTAATAAGGCCAAGTGAATCGTAAAGTCTCAGCGCAGGCTCACATCACGAGAGAGTATTGGGTGAAAAATACATTTGACGACTCGTCGCGTCATGTATCACGCAATATGGTCTACTCGACATTGTTCGGATACGTTTAGTAAACATCGTAGCGGTAAAGCGAAACAAAACAGTCGACGAATATTCGTGTCTCGTGTTAATCACATGTTCCGTGTCCAGCGCCCGCAGCCACCGGCGCCTCGCCTGCACTATGTACACAAAAAGCTCAATGTACAGCGAAGTCACCGCAGCGTAGACCCGTCGAGACTTTCCGCTGCTTCGAGTCGGCTAGTTTATTAATTATCTAAAACATTATATACAGTGGAGTGATTTCATCTCAAACGACAAAAGTTGGCCAGTTCTGTTACAGCGCAGATCGCGAGGATGTTTGTTACAAAAGCTGCGGTCGGACATCACTCGAATGCGTTCAACCCGAGTCGGGAGGCCGATGCGCGACACTAGTGAGAAAGATGAAGTATACTAGACTGAAGAAGAATACAGACAGAAGCTATCGAGAAGTCGGAAGACAGTTCACATTATGAGTTGTGTGAGAGTATTGAGGAAGAAGCGTGTGTCGAGTCGCACCGTCGGGTTGAGTGGCGAGCGCGATGACGTCAGCGGGCGTGCGCGCCGGTGACGTCATCGCGCTCGCGATGGGTGACTTTACTGCGGAACCGCTACGATAGGTGTCGCGTGTCGCGTGTCGCGTGTTGTCGCCTGTAGTAGTTTTCACCCGATCTCACTGAGTACAGAAACTATCAGAGACGCTACGTTAATGGATTAAGAGTGCGCGACGCGAGCTCGCTGCCTGTGTCTATGTCTTACTTTTGACGACTAGTTTGGCCGAGGTCTCGGCCTGTCCGGCGGCGTTGGTGGCGCGGCAAGTGAACGTGCCCGAGTCCTCTTCGTACGTGTTGCCGATCAGCAGCACGGCGTTGTCGCCCTCGTGGATCATCTGGAAAACGTACAAACGACGCCGTCAATACAAGGACTATAAAAACCACCAATCAACCTTTATACCTGTTTTACAACCTCAGATGAGAGCCTATTTATGCAGAATAAAGAAAGACATTTAAAATCAAGTGGAATCAAGTAATCTGCAGACCAATTCACTAACTTTGACGTATGTTAATTGACATATACGAAATTTATCAACTAGACTATTGTTAGTAATTACAATAGTCTAGTTGATAAATTTCGTATATTGTTAGTAAAACTATTGTTAGTAATTCTCTCAGGGAAGCCTTAACCCTAGAGAGTGCGTCCCCAAGGTGGCGGATAGGGGAATGCCCGCTGGCAAGAAAGCTGAAGGGTAGGAGATGTAAAATACCTCCCGTGGACCAAAAAGGCCGGTGAGAAAACTCCGTTAACAAACCCAACCTCGGAGCTCCGTCGACATATTCGACGAAAGAGGTCCTAGGTTGTGATGGGCGCTCAGGTCGGAGCGTTCATTAGAGCGGCGGCGGAAGAGCCCGCAAGGGCCAACGGCAACGTTCAAGTCTTCCAGGAAGATTACGACCTTGGTGTCAGGTGGCAACCGACCGTAAAACATAAGCCAAAACAACCATACCAATCATGAGGCACAACAAAACTAAAGTAACGATGAAGGCTAGGGCGTCCCCCTTAAGCGACGAAGAACATGGAGCTGCAACAAAACCTAGGGCGTTCCCCTCAAGCGACGAAGGAGCAAAACACAGCGTAGTGACAATGTCCGAGGTTAGGGTTGCCACCTGGAATATTGGTACTATGACTGGACGCAGTGCAGAACTAAGCAGTATCCTTGATCGACGTCGCATAAACATCTGCTGTGTGCAAGAGACGAAATGGAAAGGCGCCAAATCACGACAAATAGGGAAAGGGTTTAAACTAATATATAACGGGAAAGAGAATACTAAAAATGGGGTGGGAATAATACTGGATCAGTTCTTTAGCCAAAAAGTAGTTGATATTAGTAGACCAAGTGATCGTATCATCTCAGTAAAACTGGCCTTGGACAAGCAGCCATGTTTGAACATTCTCTCAGTGTATGCGCCACAAACCGGCTGTCCCGAAACCGAAAAACAGGAGTTCTGGGAGGAATTGCATACTGTCTTATCCTCTATCCCAGCACAAGAGCAAAAGCTTATATGTGGTGACTTAAACGGTCACGTGGGCGCCAACAGGCGCGGCTTTGAGGAACAACACGGTGGGTTCGGTTTTGGAAACCATAACAATGAGGGAACTACAATACTAGAATTTGCAGCCGCGCATAACCTAGCTATAGTAAATACATTTTTCAAAAAGAAAGACGAACATCTCATCACTTACAAAAGTGGAAATGCACAAACCCAAATAGATTATATTTTAATAGATAAACGTAATCTCAGGCAAATAAAGGACTGTAAGGTAATTCCTGGCGAACCTCTAACATCACAGCATAGACTATTGCTTGCAGCCATGAAACTTAGAACACCTATTAAACAAAAGAAGGCTAGAATTACCAAAATAAAATGGTACAACCTCCCCAGTGATAAAGGAAGTAAACTTATAGACAATATTAGGAGCTATTTCTGTGACAACCATTGTGACTGTGAGACACCGAATACCACCTGGTCAAAGTTTGAAAATTTCTGTGTTAGTAACGCCAAAAATCTATTAGGAATCAGTAAAGGAGCTTTAAATAACAAAAAAGATATAAAATGGTGGAACAACCAAACCAATGAAACAGTGGCTGAAAAGAAACGTCGATTCAAAATCTGGCAAAAAACATGTTCAGACAAAGACAGAGAGGACTACAAGGTGGCCAAGAAAGCAGCCAGAAGAACAGTGGCTATTGAAAGAGATAAAGCAGAGCAGGACCTTTATGCACGCCTAGAACTAGCAACTGACACTGAAATATATAAATTAGCAAGACAAAGGCACAATAGCTCAAAAGATTTTCAAACCACCAAGTATGTTAAAAATCGCGAAGGGATATTGCTTACAAATGATAAGGATATATGTGATAGATGGCTTGAATACTACAATCATCTGTTAAATGATGAATTCCCGCGACAGTCAGAAACAAAGGAACCAATGACGCTAGGACCCATCAATAAAATCACATCGGCTGAGGTCAAAAATGCGATACGCAAAATGAAAAACCATAAAGCAAGTGGTCCAGATGAAATACCGACTGAAATATGGAAAACACTAAAAGCTGATGGAGAGGTATGGCTTACTAAATTATTTAATAACATCTTATCCAGTGAAGAAATGCCAGATACTTGGAGAAATAGTATTTTAGTTCCTTTCTATAAAAACAAAGGCGATGTTCGTGACTGCGGAAACTACCGGGGAATCAAATTAACATCACATACCCTTAAGATCTGGGAAAGAGTTCTCAGTGAGCGCCTCACCAGTCATATCCTCCTAACCGAAAATCAATTTGGCTTTACTGCTGGAAAGGGGACCACTGATGCTATTCATGCTGTCAGATTAGTTATGGAAAAAGCTCGCGAGAATAAGCAAAATCTATGGCTAGTGTTTATCGACCTGGAAAAGGCGTTTGATCGCGTACCCAGGGCGATAATATGGCAAGCTTTAAGAGCTCATGGTGTCCCTGAACTTTACGTAAGACTTGTTAAAGACATGTACAACAATGTCAAAACGAGCGTGAGAAGCCCAGCGGGATTGTCTAAATCCTTTGATATCACTGTTGGTGTCCATCAGGGCAGCGCTCTCAGCCCTCTGCTATTTAATGCAGTCATAAACTATCTGACAGCAAATATACAACGGCCAACTCCTTGGAACCTTTTATATGCTGATGATGTGGTCCTCATTTCAAATAACATCCAAGAGATCCAAGAAAGTTTAGAGAAATGGAGATTGTCACTAGAAACTAATGGTTTACGCATCAGTAGAACTAAAACAGTGTATATGTCTTGCAACTTCGACCGTAATGACATCAACGCAGACATAAAGATAGAAAATACGAGCTTGCCTAGAGTGAAAACGTTTAAATATCTAGGATCTATACTTTCGGAAGACGGATCAATTGAAGCGGATATATCTCACAGAATATCAACAGGCTGGACTAAATGGCGTACGCTTACTGGAGTATTATGTGACAAAAAGATTCCCATAAGAACAAAGGGCAAAGTTTACAAGACAGCCGTCAGACCAGCACTCCTATACGGCAGCGAAGTATGGGCTCTAAAAAAAACCCATGAGCAGAAACTTCACACAACAGAAATGCGTATGTTGCGATGGTCGGGAGGAGTGACACTCAAGGACAAGGTGCGCAATGAACACATAAGAGGGAGCTTCAAGGTCGCAGAAATAGCTGAAAAAGCAAAAGAGTCCAGGCTGAGATGGTACGGTCATGTGATGCGAAGACCAGATGACCATGTCGTAAAAAAGTGCCTTTCCATGGATACTAAGAAGCGGGGGAAGGGAAGACCACCAACAACGTGGTTAACGAAGGTCCGTAAGGACCTGAAAGATAAGGGCATGACAGACGATGACGCAAAGGAGCGTACAAAATGGCGCCACATGATTGGGAAAGCCGACCCCGTATAAACGGGAAAAGGCGAGGCCGAAGAAGAAGAGACTATTGTTAGTAATTAATAAGTCGCGTGATTTTGCATTCACTATATTAAATGCTAACTGAACAAAATTGAGATTCTATGTAAAAAAATATCATCCAGTGTCTACAAACAACCCTTCGTGGACATTATAAAGGTGATAGATGACATTCTCAGTTGACATTGTGGCTTTACTGTTGATGTTAAGTTGGTTGATTAGGTTGTTGGTTGGTTATATTGATATTAAGTTTTGTAAGAAATCCTTAATTTTTATTAATTGATATTTAGAACCTCATTCCATGTACTACACGAAATTAATATTGTTTATATTAAATTTGATATGAGTCAACTACCCTATTGTGTCTCCCACTAACTACTGACCTACAAGATAGTTGAAATAGAATATGAAGAGTCGCGTGCACTTCATAAATGAGGTCATTTAGTACAATTTGTGAGTACCCTGCCAACCCTAGTCATAAACATTGCACGCCACTAAGAACACTCAATATTTACCTGAAAATCGGGGGTCTCGGGTATAAGCGCATCTTCTCGGAGCCATTGCACGGTCGCCTTCAGTTTGCTGGTGACTTTGGTCTTGAACTGCGCGGGCTGGCCCTCGAAGACGACCAGGTCACGTAGCGGCGTGAGAGCGGGCGCGCCAGCGGGCGCTTCCGCCGTCACTGTCAGCCGCGCGCTGGAAGCCACGCGTCCCGCTGGGTTCGTGGCCACGCAGCGGTATTCACCCTCGTCCTACGGCAACAGAAACTTCCGTTTAACACATAATTTCATAATTATCAGCCTAATGTATATACTACAGAACCAGGCCTCTGTCGCTATAAGTGATAATGTTAAATTCATTGCCGGCCACTCTCATTTTTTTTTGCATTACATTGCTCTCTGGGGCACGAGGGACAACACCATCTTCACAGCTCTGGGCTGAGAATTATAGCTGAAAATTTCTCAGAAGAAAGATTAACTCAGTATCTCACATATCCGGATACAGGATCAAATCTTTGACCTCGTGATCCGAAACCATAACAGGCTCCGTTAATGATAAATCCCAAGGAATAGCAAAAATATCAAAAAAAAGCTGAATATACTGAATATTTAAGATTTTATATTTTCTAGTTGCCAACTTATCAAGATTATTATGCCGATTTAGCGTAGTATGATAGCCAAGTAAATTCCATCTTCGACTGCATCGTTATTTGTCACCTACCATCAGGTCAGGTCATTTACTTTGGGGTCAATTGGCAAACAATTGTAAATGTAATATGACAAGAGTTCGTGTATTAAATGTTGATTACCTCGGGGAAAGCCTCTGAGATGTGCAGCGCGTACTCGTCGGCCGTGCGCGACATGCGGAAATACTTGGAGGGCTTGATGAGGCGCTCTCCCTTGTACCACTGCACGGAGGGTGCGGGTCTGCCGGAGATCTTGCACTCGAACTCTATGGCCTGCCCCTCGGCCACGGTGCGGTCGCGGAGCGGCGCCAGCACGGCGGGCGGCGCCGCGGCCTCGCTGCGCGGCTCCGACACCTGCCGCGGCGCCGGCGACTTCACCGAGCACTCCGCGTCGCAGCGCGCCTCGCCCGCGCCGTTGATCGCGACGCACTCGTACTTGCCCGAGTCCGCCGGGTACGCCTCCAGGATGAGCAGAGTGTGGACGCCGTCTTCTTCTAAGATCTTGTTTTTGATATCAGGTTGGACTTTCTTGCCGTTCTTCAACCAGTATACGTCGATGGGCTTCGTGCCCGTCACTTTAGTGTCAAAGCGAACTAGCTGTCCCGCTGCGACGTCCACGCTCTGCGCCGTCAGCGTGAAACTGGGTGGGGTGACTCCCCCGCGTCCCTGCCGCCGTCGCTCCTCCACCACGAGGTTGGCGCTGCACTTGGCGGTGCCTCCGCGATTCTCAGCCACTGCGGCGAACACGGCTGAATCTTCTACGAATACTCTTCTGATTATGAGGATAGACTTAGTGCTGAAAGTGTGGATCTGGAAGTCCGGAGAGTTCTTGATGGGGAAGTTTTCGCGGTACCATTTGACGGTTGGCAGCGGATCGCCGTCGAACTCGACCTCAAACCTCGCTTGCTCGTGCTCAAACACGCGGCATGGCTGCATCTTCTTGGTGAACACGGGCGGGTTGCTTGGCTTCACGGGGCCCTCCACCACGCGCTCCTGCGTCTGTGCCTTGTGCTCCACCTCAGTGGTCTCGGTGGAAGTGATCTTGCGCGTTATCTCTGTATCTCCGTGCACCTCCTTCTGGGTCTGCTTCTGTTTAGCGACGTGCACTTCCTTGCCGTGGACTGTGGATTCCGAAGGATCGGGAATCTTCGGTTTTTGAATGATCCTCTTTTGTGTTTGCTTGTCGACGACTTCCTCGCTTTGCTCCCTGAAATGAGGTATTTCCCGAATCAAATTCATTTATTTCATGTGCCCATTAACCTTAAGGCATAGGAGTTAACCCTCATGTACCAGTAATTTTACCGGAAATTCTTCAGACTGGATAACACCAATGATGGATTAGCATGGTTGTGATATTTCTCCAAATAAGCTCTGGCATTAAGAGATACTATTTTATTTCGAAATCAAAGAAGTAAAGACATGTCTTTACTTCTTTGGTTTGATCTATGTCATTACAAAAGGTAAAAATATCATAGTGATTCTACGTACATACACACTTTTCGAGTTTTATCACTAGATAAGCAATAAAATTGAATATTATTACGATATTAAAGGCTTTATTATAATTTATAATTTCCATCCTACCGTACTTATGGTTTGGGAGCTGAGAAACTGCTTTTATAGTAAAGCGCAGCAGTTCAGGACGAAGTAAAACTACTTTAAACTAATTTAGAAAATGATCTAGAATAATTTTCTTAAATAATTTTCACTACAATATGTTGGCAATGATGAAATTGGTCCATAGTTTTCAAGGTCATCGGATTTTAGTTTGACTCAAGATTGTAAAGTACTCACAGGTGTTCTTGGTACTGCTGTGCCATGGCGCGCGCGGCGGTGGGCGCGGAGGGGGCGGCGGCTGCGAACTGATGCGCACCCTCGCGGTTGCGGCTCTCCTTCACAATCTGCTCGTTCTCCAGCTCCTGCAGCTTGTTGTAGTATTCTTCACTCTTCTTCTTCTTCACCGTCTGCTGCCACTCCGTATCGCCGTCCTTGACGATCTTCGGCTTCAGTTCGGGCCGGTGGTCGATGACTCCCTGACGCTGCATCGTCTGCCTCTCTTCAAACGTCTTCTCCAACTCCGTCTCGCCGCGTTGGAATTGCGTTGTCTCGTCGTACCACGCTGTGAAATCAAACCGATCACTCGGGGCTCCAAATCGGTCATACAATTCTAGTAACTCCAGAACATACCTCTGCTAGAATCCGAAGAAGCTAAGCCGGCGGAAGCGGGAGTAGCGGCACAGCGGCGACGCTTCGCTGCGCGGATAGACGCGGGGAAAGCGGGGAAGGCTATTCGGGAGCGAGTGTGCTCAAGCGTGTGGAGTGTGCGTGTTGTCGGCGTGTGTTAGTGCAGCGGAGTCGCCTAGGCGTAGCGGCCCGCGTCAGGTGGGTCGACGCGGGCAACAAGCGTCAGAACTCAAACGTGTGTAAGTGTGGGGAACTTACGGCGGGGCGCGTTTTTGAGTACTCCTCTGTAATCGTCGTGCCGGGGGACGACGCGGAGCTCGGTGGAGGCGACGGCCTCGCCGGCCGAGCTGCGCGCGATCACCTCGATCTTGCCGGTGTCGTACTGTCTAGTCTTCGGGATGTCCAGGTGATACATTCCGTCGTAGGTGAGCTTGTATCTGGAGCCCTGAAATGTATACGCAGACAATGTTTTAGTACAGTTATTACAACACGTATGTTTACAAACAGCAGGTAGACAGGCGCGTTGGTGTGTGAAACTGACGAAGCGTCGACAGTGCAGAAACAATTAATAACAGAAGAAATTTTTCGTTTTCAACTGATTTTAAAATAGAGGATATCAAGCGGGTTGCTGGGAGCCGCTGGATGCTGGCGGTTCGAGATTGTTGTGCTTAGAGGTCCATGCAAGAGGCCTTTGAGAGGCTGATAAGGTACTATCACCACCACTTGTTAAGCTATTAACAGGTGTATCACTGTTAATAGCTTAACAAGTGGTCTCTGCTGTGCTGATGTTCCTTTAATAATACGTCCAGTCATCTTAAACTACTAAAAACTAGATCATCTGCCATCAAAATGGTACATACATTGACAATGGTGTTGTCATTGATGAGCCACATGACGCGCGGCTTGGGGTGTCCGGTGACGCGGCAGCAGAAGCGCGCCCATTCGCCCTCGGGCACGGAGCACGGCTCGGGCTTGCTCGCGAACACGGGCGCGCTGCGCGGCTTACTCTCCTCCGCCGCTTGCTCTGGCGCCCTGGAACCGACAACAAATCCTCTGTCAGTGTGCAGACAAATAAATGTCATGATACGTAATGCAGTGTGGACATTACGGTTGGCAGAGATTAATGAATAAAAAAATAAAAGGGATCTCTAAAGTTTCTATATCCCACTCTTTCTAGAATAAAGTCGCGCCACCTAGCGTCGGTACGAGCTAATGCGAGATCAAGTGACGTCATATACGTCTCTGACTGCTCTTTTACTACAATATATTATTTAGTAACAGAAACTAGCCCAGTTAGCCAATTGTATGGGTAAGTACACTTGAATGGTTATAAAACATACAGGTTCATAGAAATCTTCGGCTTCTTGGGAATTTATTAAAGGATGAATGTCTTTCTACCCAGGATTTGACTCCAGTGGCGCTAACATGCGTCCAACGAGATAATCTGTTTCATTACGTTGGTACGAAAGAGATGGGACAACTGACACTATTAAACTAAATTTGTCCACATTTCTCTTAACTGGTCGCATGTTACGATTTCGGCCTCGATCCGAAACAACATAGGCTAACCACAAGATCAATGAAGTAGTCACCTTCCGTCATGTCCTACGAAGTGGGATGATGAGTCTGTGAGTAAGAGGGAGTACTCACACTTGCCAGGAGGCCTCCATCTCGCGGATGCGCTCGATACTCTTCATGTGCTTAGGCAGCTGCGACTCGTACACGATGCCTGGCTTGCCCGCCGTCTGGATGACGGCGCGAGTCTCGTCTTGCCCGTACAGGTTCGTGGCGCGGCAGAGGTACTCTCCGCTGTCCTCCGGGTACACCCAGCCGAAGTTCATCGCCACGTAGCCGAAATCGTAGATGGGTGTGAATCGGTTTTCTGAAACGAAATAATTGTTTTTTACAATATTTATTTATAAACTTACATATAACATGCATAATGATGCCAAGAATGTCTTAGTCTTTTCCTTCTACTTCTACTTAAGCTACTTCGAACGTAGCTGATTCATCTTTCATAATGGGCCTCTTTTCATGTTGCATCACTTGGCCATCACATTGTGATGCTTACTCCATTTTGGGCCTCCTAGTTAAGTTAATGTTACGATCATATTATTTTGTTTTATAGGCACGTCCGTTAATTTGTTCTGGACAAACTAATACTAGGACACGCTTGCGACAACTTAGGAGAGGAAATCTCTGAGATTCTAATTTCCATCAATAGTACAAAGATCCCTTTCACATTTATTCCCGTAATTTAAAATTTGAATAACCCTTAAAGGCACAATGACATAAAAGCAAACTACCTGAGCCCATCGTGTACCCGTGTGTTGCAAATCATTATGAGATTTGGGGGGCTAAGGAGGCTTACTCGGAGATTTTGTCAGCCAGTGGCTAATGATTAGACTGAGGTAGAGAGCTCCGCACGTCACTCTGATCCCGTAGATAGAAAAAATTCTATAGTACTCACTGTGTAACAATGGCTTCCCGTTGAAGAACCACTCGACCTTCATGTTGGGGTCACCCACCGGCGCCAGCTGGCACTCGAACTTGGTGGTCTCCATCTCCACTAACGTGGTCTGGCTCTGAATCTGGGTCACGAACCGCGGCGGCTGCTTCTTGTCCACGTCATACAAGTCATCCTCCGTCAGGAACACCTCGGACGTGTACTTCTTGATTGTGGCTTCCATTTGTGTTAAGGCTTCAGACTTCTTCATGCCTTTAGGTACTTGATTTTGTAGAATAATATCCGGTAATTCTGTGAACAAGTGAATTACGTATGAATACAAAAACAAAAACCAGCAAAAAGCTTTTGCTTATTGATTTTGTTTGATATCCAAAGTACAAAGGTAGTCACTTACGTTTGCAAGACACGGTCGCCTTGGTGAAATCTTCTCCGAAGTCGTTAACTGCCCGGCAGACGTATTCACCGGAGTCTTCGGCGTAGACGTACAGGATATCAAGAGAGACGAATCCCATGTCGTAAACAGTTCGGAACCTGTGCCCGGAAGGCAGCAGCTTCCCGTTCCTGTACCACTCGACGCGTAGTTTGGGATCTTCCTTCGGCTCGACTCGGCACTCGAATCTGATAGATTCCGACTCTTCGATGGTGTGAGACTGGATTTGCGTGATGAACTTGGGCGGGGAGCTGACGAGAGGTTCGTCCTTGGGAGCGTCGCGAACGTGCCCGCGTTCGAGTTCCTTGATCTTCTCGCCGCTCATGCCGTGCGGCAGCTGAGACTCTAGCACGACGTCCCGCTTGGTGCTGCACGTCACTTTGGCTGTGGTGGTGGCTGAGCCCCAACGGTTGGTGGCGCGGCAAGTGTACTCGCCCGCGTCGCGCGCGTACACGTAGTCGATGTCAAGAGCGATGAAGCCGAAGTCGTTCAGCGTGTGCACGCGTGAGCCCGTAGCGAACGGTCTGCCATTGCAGAACCAGTCGATCCTCATCGTCGGATCGCCGACGGGCTCGACGCGGCAGTCGAAGTGGACTGGACCGCCTTCGGCCACGTCCACGTTGTCCTTGATTTCCACAGTGAACCTGGGAGGATTCGGTTTTTCATCCTCGATGGTTATTTCCTCGCGCTTGTGGAGGGTCTCCTCCAACTTTTGAATGCTTTCAGTTCCCGACTTGAATTGAGACGGTAACTGAGGCTCAAGAATGATACCTTGTCTTCCTTTGACTTGAAGCTTACACGACACCGTGGCCTCACCGTGTTTGTTGGTAGCCTTGCATGTATAGAGTCCGGCGTCTCGCTGGTATACGCCGCCTATCTCTAAAATCACGAATCCGAAATCATTGATCGTCTTCACTCTCGAGCCGGTTAGCAGTGGCTTTCCATTGTGATACCACTCGACCGTCATCGAAGAGTCGTTGACCGGGACGAGACGACATTCGAAGTGTGCAGACGAGTTCTCTGATAAGATGAGGTCAGACGGTGTGGTGATGAACTCCGGTGGGTTGCCGCTCTCAGCTTCAGGCGTCAGATTGTCCGCAGTGCCTGAGTAGCCCTCCAAGGCGGCAATCTTATCGATTGTACCTTCCATACCCTTTGGCAACTGAGAATCTAAGATAATATTTCGCTTTCCTTGCACTTTCATTGAGGCAGTCGTAACTGCTTCGCCATAGTTGTTGTACGCCTTGCACAAGTATTCACCGGAATCCTCTGGATAAGTAGGAGAAATTTCCAAAATGACGAACCCAAAGTCGCAGAAAGTTCTGAACCTAGAACCGGCTTTCAAAGATTTTCCATTCCAGTACCATTCCACCTAGAAGAATAAAAGAATATTGTCATAAAAAACATATAAGCAGTTAATGAAATCTATACTAATATTATAAAGAGGTAAAGTTTGTAAGTTTGTAAGTTTGTCACATTTTTTAAATGGGGTAATCTTCGGAACTACTGGTCCGATTTTAAAAATTCTTTCACCAGTAAAATGCTACATTATCGGGGAGTGCTATAGGCTATATTTTATATTGGTATCATATATATTAGCCGAGTTATCACAGTTTTTGTCATACAGGTCGGACTGAAAATCGTCTTAAACAGACTTATTCGCATGCGCTGCCTTAACTATTGTGTAAAATTGGAATTAATATATAGAGGCTTTATGTATCTTTAAAAGTTCTACAAAAAAGTCCGCGACACCATATATCTATCTTCTATATATTAGCAGATATAGTACCTTTTGTGTTTTAAAAATCATTAATTTTATATACTTAGGTTTACGTCATTATTTATACAACCAAACTTTAATCCTTATTAAAATAAATTATTTAATAATAACAAGGATATTATGGAGATAAGATTTACCCATTACAGTATGTAAATTACTTAAATAGTTTCGGAGATAATACAAAATTTCTAAAAGACGCAGAAATTCCGCTATATGACGCCCGGCGCTTTCATTTACGTAGTTCCCGTTCCCGTGTAAATATGGGGATCAAACATAGCCTATGACACTCGCAAATAATGTAGCTTTCTATTAGTAAAACAATTTTCCAAATCGGTCCAGTAGATCCAGAGATTACCCCCTACAACCACACGAACTTACCTCTTTATATTATTAGCATAGAAGTCTCTATTTCTCTTGGTCATACCACCACTCTCGAAGGACTGGACCGATTTTGCTAAGGGTAGGAGTAAGATAGGTACGGGTAGGGTACGGGTAGGGAAGCGTCGGGGTAGTGTAGGGGTAGCGTAGGTTTAGGGTCGGGTTTAGGGTAGTGGTAGGGTAGGGGTAGAGGTAGGGTAGTGGTAGGGTAGAGGTACGGGTAGGATAGGGAAGTGGTAGGGTAGGGGTAGGATAGGCGTGAGATAGGGGTACGGGTGGGATAGGGGTAGGAAAGGGATAGGGTACGGGGAGGGTATGTTACCCTACCCCCCATCCTACCGATGGGGAGTAGGGTGTTGGTAAGGTAGGGGTAGGGTAGGGGTAGGTTTGGGGTACGGTAGGGGTAGGTTTGGGGTAGGGTGGGGGTAGGGGTAGGGTAGGGTAGGGGTAGGGGTTGGGTAGGGTAGGGTTGGGGAGTGGTAGGGTAGGGGTAGGGTAGGGTAGGGGCAGGGTAGGGTAGGGGCAGGGTAGGGTAGGGGTAATAGTAAAGTTGACATCGAAATTTACGCGGACGAAGTCGCGGGCGTCCGCTAGTGCATATATAAAATAAGTTCGCGCTTGAATACTCTCACACTTGATGGTAAAGATATGGCCCAACGTGTGTGACGCGATTGCTTAGGAAATGCCTGATCCCTTGTTTTTGAAGAACACGGTGTAGTTTGAATCAGGAAAAACAGACCTCAGTATTCTATACTTTAGATAACATTATATAAACCAAAATGATTGAACAGAGTATGCACACTGTTATTAAGTATCAAATATGAAAACTAAGTAGATACCTTTAGGTTGGGATCGTCTGTCGGTGTCAGTCGTGCTTCGAAGTGTGCGTTTTCGCCTTCTCTGAGGTTATCAATATTTGACAACGGTACAGTGAACACGGGCGCCTTTCCACGTTGTTCTTCAACTTCAGTATCCTTTCTGCGAACCATAGAGTCCTCCAATGTCTGCAGCTTTTCTAACCCACCTTCCATGCCCTGTAAAGTACAAGATTCCTAAGTATGACACTCGATGATTACACAAGATAGTACTATATTAAGTTAAGCTTTAATCATTGAGGAGCTTACCCGCGGGAGTTGCGAGTCCAAAATTAAATTTTCCTTCGATGTACACTTCAGCGTGGCCTTCGTTGAATCGCGGCCCAATTTGTTTGTAGCCACACATTCATACTCTCCTGAATTTTCTTCATAACAGTATAGGATGTCTAATATGACTATACCGAAGTCATGGAACGTTCGATATCTATGTCCGTGTGGTAACTTTTTGCCGTTGTAGTACCACTCAACCTTCAGCTCCGGATCATCTACCGGCACCAGTCTGGCTTCGAAGTGAGCGCTCTGCCCCTCGACTAGTTTAGTGACATCTTGAATCTGCGTAATGAACCTAGGCGGTTCCGCTGAAGCAGGCGCAGGAGCCTGTTTTTGCAATCCTTGCAGGCTCTCCATCTCGCGAATCTTAGCCAACGACTCTGGCTGCAAACTGTCCGAGTAAACTCCACTTCTTCCATAGCAGAATATAGTAGCTTTCGTAAAATCTTCACCATATTTATTGTAAGCTCGGCAAACGTATTCTCCAGTGTCGTGATTCTGCGTGTAAGCTATATCGAGCACCACGAATCCAAAATCTGATATGGTTTTGATCCTGTTGGAGTGACGCATCAGTTGACCATTGTGGTACCACTCGATAACTAGATCCGGATCGTCTACGGGAATCACAGTACACTCGAAGTGGGCCGACTGTCCGTCTTTGAGTCCCTCAATATTTTGAATGTGAGTTGTAAATTTGGGTTTTTGTCCTTTGCTTCTATCGACACATCCAAGCTTGACACTTATCTCTGCTTGACCCCACTTGTTTGTCGCCCGACACGAATACGTTCCGGAATCAGTAGTCTTGGTTCCGAGAATTTCAAGAACTACCATACCAAAAGCGTAAACAGTACGGATACGATGACTAGCTTCAATGGCTTTACCATTGTAGAACCACTCGATGACCATCGATTGGTCACCAGTAGGTATCAAAGACGCTTCATAGTGAGCAATTTGGCCTTCACTTATTTCAGTAATGTCTTCGAATACTGTTACGAACTCTGGTGGTCTTCCTGTACCGTCATCGGCTTGTTGACCGGGCTCTTTGCGGAGAGACTCTTCTAGATTTTGTATCTTCTCCAATCCTTCTTTACCCTTTGGATGTTGAGTTCTTTCGATGAGGTTTTCCTTACTAGAGCAGTACACCGTCGAAGAAGTGAATGCTTCTCCTCTCTTGTTCCAAGCTTTGCACGTATATATGCCACTATCTCGTTCGTATACATCGATCAAATCTAATGTAACAAAGCCAAAATCGCTTCGAATTTTAAACCGTGATCCTTGTTCCAAAACTTTGCCATTGAAAAACCATTCGATCTTCAAATCAGGATCGTTCTTCGGCTCGACTTGACCCTCAAGGTGCAGGGCTTGACCTTCGACTAATTGGTGTTCAGGAGCAACCGGTACTATCCATTCCGGTTTAGGATACTCCGCATCTGGAACGGAGGGCCTCCGTCCCTTAGCGAGCCTGGCTTCTTCTGCTTGTTCTACAGCATCTAATCCAGCTTTGCCTTGAGGATGTTGCGTATCGAGATAGATGTGCTTATCTCCAGTACATCTCAGTGTGCCGGATGTTGTCGCTGAGCCTTTACTGTTTGTAGCTTTACAAGTGTAAATACCGGAGTCTTCCTCATACGTGTGGGTAATGTCTAAAGACACATAGCTGAAGTCGTGCGTACCCTTGTATCTAGTTCCCGATGGCAAAGCTTTGTTGTTGAAGAACCATTCGATCTTTAGCGTAGGATCCCTGGAGGGCTCAACGTTACATTCAAAGTGAACGTTGTCGCCTTCTTTGCATATTATGTTATTCAGGTGCGAGATAAATACAGGCGTCTCGTAAACTGGTTCAGGTGCATCTGGCTTACCGGGCTTGGGTTGCTCCAATGCGCCAATGCGGTCCAAAGATTCGGGATGAAGGGTATCACCGAGGAGCCAATGACGGTCCTCTATCTTGATCGATGCAGTGGAGACCGCTTCTCCGATCAAATTAGTAGCTTTACAAGTGTAGATACCCGAGTCGTCCCATCGCACTGAATTAATTGAAAGTGTAACCAAGCCAAAGTCAAAAGTGCTCTTCAGTCTTGATCCAGTAGTGAGTGACACTCCATTCTTGTACCACTCTACTTTCAAGTTAGGATCGGTACGAGGCTCAACTTGGGCCTCCAAGTGGACGTGCTGCCCTTCAACTAACTTGTCGTAGCTCTGAAGATGCGTTGTGAATATAGGGGCTTGTTGAACTCCCGGTTCCGAAAACATTTGTGGAACTTTGTTCATCGCGGCTTCTTTAAGTTGGATCTGCTCCCACGCCTCTGGTCTCATGGCTTCATCGATGATTGTGGATTTTGTTTTCACTTTAAGAGACGTGGACGAAACTGTGCTTCCTGCTTTATTGATGGCTTTGCACATGTATAGACCGGCGTCCCCTTGTACAACCGAGTTGATGTCTAACGTGACGAAACCAAAGTCGTGTGTGGTGCGGAAGCGTGAACCTACAAACAAATAAATGAAAGTTAAAATAATGGAAAAACTTGTTTGATATGCTATTAGCGATTGTCAGCTACAACTTACCCATCTTGAGTTCAACTCCATTGATGTACCATTCAAATCGTAAGCTAGGATCTCCAACAGGAACCACGCGCGCCTCGTAGTGAGCGTGCTGCCCCTCCCACAGTTCCGACGGTCCAGTCAGCACTTGAGTGAAAATGGGTTTCTCGAATTCTCGCTCCGGTTCGTCAGGTTTCCTCTGCAGGGGCTGCTCCAGTTGTTGGATTTTCTTCATGCCCTCCGGATGCTGAGTGTCCGTCTGAATGGCTGCTTTAGCTGAGAAGTTAAAAGGCATTAATTAGAAGTTAGATCGGTATGACGCGACACGATAAGTGATGAATGCTGCGGAACTTACTTCTGATCCGCATGGCAGCCGTGGTGACCGCCTCGCCGAGAAGGTTGGACGCGCGGCACATGTATACGCCCTGGTCCTCGTCGCGCACGTGCGCGATGGCCATGGACACGTAGCCGAAGTCGTGCGTCTTTGTGATGCGCGAGCTGTCCTCAATGAGCTTCTCGTTTCTGAACCACTCCACTTTGAGCGTGGGGTCACCGACGGGGATGAGTCGGCAGTCGAAGTGGGCCGTCTGCCCTTCCTGGATGTCGTCGATGTTCTGCAGCGGCTGCGTGAAGACCGGTCTTTGCCTGGTGACCGGCTCTGGTATCTCCGGACGCTTGAAAGGCTCCGCGGACTCCAGCTCTCGAATCTTTTCGAGTCCCTGGGGGCGCTGAGATTCCGATATGATACTGCCTTTTGCGGTTACCGTCATGGACACGGCGGAGGTGCACTGGCCGAGCGCGTTGACGGCTCGGACGGAGTACTCGCCAGCGTCTTCCGGCACGCAGTGCTGGATGTCCAGTGACACGTAACCAAAGTCAAAAGTGATATGGAACCGCGCCGCGGACGGCAAGGCAACACCGTTGTGGTAGAACTCGATGCGCAGGTTGGGGTCGTGCACGGGCTCCACTTGGCACTCAAAGTGGGCGCTCTGCCCCTCGAATACGTGGCTCGTGCCGCGCAGCTCCGCCACAAAGCGCGGCGGAGAGATCTTGGGCTCTTCTACCTCCATCCTCGCGGGGTGCCCTTGAGCCTCCAACTGCTTTATTTTTTCGAGTCCATTCGGGTGTTGTGTGTCTAATATTATGCTTCGGTGGCCTGCAATACAGTGAAATACAGAGGTCAAAAATGTTTTAACACAGTACTTGAAGGCATATTTGATTTTGTGAAGACGATCGATTTAGTGTCAGATGTTAAAGTTCGAGATTGACAATTCAACGGACTTTCGGAAGCACGAAGCACGGGGTGAATGTTCGGCAACTTTTGAATTCTAATTTTTTTACTAAATTATATAATTAGATTTGAGAAAGAATACAATAAGGAACTTAAGCTAACTTATCCTAATAACTATACAAATCATGCCCACGTGGAATGGTGGCAAGAATACTGGCTGCATTTCCGCGCTGGACAGCCAGGCTGATCCTTTGCGCAAAAAATGAGCCAGCCCTTCTGTCACCAGTCGAGGCAACAAGCCGCGGTGAAATAGTACGGAAAAATTTTTTGGCACTGCGACTCCATGGCCCAAGGGTCTCCACGGCAAAAGGTACAAATATGTAACTCTCTGTCAGAGAGGCATACTTGAGCCACTTACCGGTAAATAAATTTTACTAAATTTTACTAAATACTTGAAATTTAGAATTTATAATTTATAATATTTAAATATTTATTTCCAGAATCCCGTGATCCGAAACCACACCTAACACTGAATCTACGAGGTAGTCTCATCTAAATATATAAAACTCAAAGGTGACATGCAGGTAGATGTTATGACGTAGACATCCGCTAAGAAAGGATTTTGATCAATTCTACCCCCAAGTGGATAAAATAGGGGATGATAGTTGAGAAATGTCAATTTAAAACCGATTTGGCTGAAATTTGGAATGCAAATAGATTTTACTCTTAGATCTTACTTTTCATCCCGGAAAAATCCAAGGTTTCTGAGAGATTTGTGAAAAACCCAAATTCCACGCGGATGAAGTCGTGGGCGTCCGCTAGTATTATAATAATGACGATAACAGAATAGTAAACTCACTTGCAACTTTGAGCGTGCAAGTGTTAACTGCTTCGCCAAGCTTGTTCGTGGCCTTGCACATATAGGTCCCGGAGTCTTCCCCGTAGCTGTACAGTATGTCGAGAGCTACATAACCGAAGTCGTGCGTCGTTCTGAATCTGTGGCCCGTCTTGATCTTCTGCCCGTTGAGGAACCATTCGATCTTGAGGTCAGGGTCGTTGATAGGCTCGACTCTGCATTCGAAGTGAGCGCGGTCACCTTCCTTCAGGTTTTCCAAACTGGTTAGGGCGGTCAAGAACACAGGTCGTTGACCAGGGACTTCCTGTTCCACTGCTTTGGGTCTCTCGTACTGCTCCAATTCCTTGATCTTCCTCAAGCGCTGCTCATCCATGGTGTCGAGGTACAGCGACGCTTTAGCTGCGAACGGAATACAATGTCGTAAATTGACTCGTGTCTGATCTAGGTGTACGCATCAACAATAGTTAATAAGTGCAAGAGTTCCATACCATTATCTATAAAAACGAAAAAAAAAATCACGTTAGTTGTGGGAGTGGGAGCCCACTTTAATATTTATTTTGTTTTACTCTTTGGGTACAGAACCTTAAAAAAACGCTTTGAATTTGAATATAAGAAATCCTATTATAACGGAGAGATTGTGGTAACCCTTAAAATACCGTTCCAGAATGGTGACTAGCTCTCGACATATTATTATGATAGAATAACAGTAGACATCCGAGTATTAATTAAAAATAAAATCCTTAAAACATGGTTCGATTCTCTTAATCTTTTGAACATGAATATGGGTCATATATGATAAATATACCAAAAAGAAATTGAGTGAGCTTTACAGACTGAAGCAAAACTTCTTTAGTCTCTTTCTCAACGTCCGTTGGCCTCGCCCGATTATACTTCTCGTAAGGCACTCACCAGTTTACTCCCCCAAAAGTTTACTCCGTTTAAAGAAAAGTTACTTCAAAAATAAAATATTAATTAGCTCACCATCTACATTGACAGAGCTGGTCGTAATGGCTTCTCCAACGGCATTGGTCGCCTTACACATATATGTGCCGGAGTCTTCACTGTAGGCATACAGCACATCAAGAGCTACGTAGCCGAAGTCGTATGTGGTCTTGAATCTGTGCCCCTGTTGTATTGGCCTGCCATTGCAGTACCACTCGACGCGCATGGTGGGGTCGTTGACCGGAGTGAGCGTAGCTTCAAGGTGCACCGCCTGGCCCTCTGCCACGTGTGCGTTCTTCAGAGGCTTGCCAAACTGTGGTTTCTCGGCGACGAAGCCTTCGTCTCGTACGACTCGCCTGTATTTGCTGTCGTCCTCGAGATACTGAATTTTCTCCAATGCACTTTCGTGCTGCGTGTCCCTGATGATTGATTCCTTAGCTGAAAATAGAATTACTTTATAATACTAGGCTTAAGCAATAATGTGTAAATACTAGAAAACCCCTTAAGTTACCTGCAGAAAAACTACACATATATATCAAGAATACGATTGTAACTCAAAATTACATAACCTAAGATACCTAAATATCTATAATTATAACCATCCAAAAACGCAATTGAAGGACGTCAAGCAGCATTGCTTTGTTTCGGATTAAAGGACATCAGATTGATGGTGATGATGATGATGATGATGTCTTGCTTGACGTATCCGTCAATGGCGACATCTTGGCTTTAACGTAGTGCGATTGGCAAAAGCAAACTTAGTTTTAAAAGTCCAGTTGCATTTCTGGCAAAACAACTGACCAATATGTTGTGACTCTTCGGTGGACATGTTTCTTGCTTGTTGTTATTTTTAGGATATGGTATTTATTAATACCCATTTATTATTACTGAAAAAAATAATACAAGATAAAAATTACTTACATTGTACGTTTAATTTGATAGACGAAATCGCCTGTCCTAAGTTGTTGATAACTTTGCACGTGTATTCACCGGAGTCTTCCCCGTACACTGTAAGGATGTCCAGAGCTGCGAACCCGAAGTCGAAGGCCGTGCGGTAGCGATGTCCGCTTTGCAAGACTTTGCCGTTAAAGTACCATTCTACCCGCATGTTCGGGTCGGGGTAGGGTTCGATACGACACTCGTAGTGTGCGCTTTGTCCCTCCACTAACTTCGTGGGTCCATTCAACTGGGTGATGAAGCGAGGCGCCTGGTTCACATCCACCTCCACGTCTTCCTTCCTCTGGTAGCGGGAAGTGTCCTCCAGTTGCTGAATCTTTTGCAGGGCGGCCTCGTGTTGCGATTGTAGATCGAGTGATGCTTTAGCTGCGAAAGCAAATGACGGATTAAAGGAATACTTGAGAATTAATTGGATAAAAATACCACATAAATTGAGTTTTAGGGTTAATCGTCGAAGTTCAATCAGATCGTCGAAGTTTACTCATCACGTAATCTTGAAAACCGCTCGAAAGATCAAATTCGGCAGGATGGTAGTTAATACTTGTAGTTAGTTAATTCTGCTAAGAACGAATTTTGCGACAGTGCTGGATTAAGGAGGTGTAAGGGCGGAATAGCCCATATTAAGCCGTGATAGCCCAGGCTCTGGCGTGGCGTGGCGTGAGCTCTGCCTCCAATTCCGGAGGGTATGGGTTCGAATCGGGTTCAGAGCATGCACCTTCAACTTTTCACTTGTGTGCATTTTAAGAAATTAAATATCACGTGTCTCAAACGGTGAGGGAAAACATCGTGAGGAAACCTGCATGCCAGAGATTTTTTTTAAATGCATTGTGCCAGCGTGGTGGACGATTGGCCTAACCCCTTTCATTCTGAGAGGAGACTCAGCAGTAGCGAATTCGGGTTGATAACGAAGGGCGGAATAAGTCATGGGCGTTCGCTAGTCTATATAAAAGCGAAACTTCACAAAATATTTAATACCACTTGACGTACAAAGAGGAAATTTGCAGGATGATAGTATTAGGTAGATTTTACAGTAGCACAAATACCTGAGATGATATAATTTGGATATGGAGACTGGAGTTCCGCAGTGAGCCGAATATGGGTTGATAATGATGATGATGATTTACTCACATTGCACAAACAGGGTGGAGGAAGTGACTGCTTCCCCGAGCTCGTTGGTGGCGCGGCAGGTGTAAGTGCCGGAGTCGGCGGGGTTCACATACTTCATGTTGAGGGCCACGTAGCCGAAGTCGTGCATTGTGGTGATGCGATTAGCTGTGGACAATTTGTATGAATAACTACCATATTTTGACCTGACGCACACGTATTTTTGTGACGAAATTATTTAAAAAGCTAGCGGTTCCGGTCAAGCTTCGCTATGACTAAAAAGTCTCATATAATAATAGTTCACCCTCTCTTATAAAGGGTTTTGGGCGGATTAGAAAGAAATGATGCACGGTTTTTTTTGTTACAAATAGTCTTCAGTCATCTTAGGGGAGTGTGGGGTTAAGGTTTAGAGACAAAAGTAGCCTATGTCACACTCCATCCTTTCAACTATCTCTACTTAAAAATCCACGTCAATTTGTCGCTCCGTTTTGCCGTGAAAGACGGACAAACAGACAGACGTACACACACACTTTCACATTTTTAATATTAGAATAAATGCCTCGTTATTTCACTGGCCTATGTGGCATCGGTTCACGATGTTCTGGGTTGGAGTACTAAGAAATTCTCGGCAAAATTCTCAGCGCCGAGTCGGGACGTAATAGTGTTACACCCCGTGCCATAGGAAACCACGGTAACTCGGTCCCGGCCATTATTTATTATTAACATCTGATAGTAATTTTTACGAAAGAAATGAGGCCTGGCTACTAATGATTATTGATATTTAAATACTTACAAGCTTCTATCGGAACTCCGTTTCGCAACCATTCCACCTTCAGCTTGGGATCGCCGACGGGAATGAGTCTCGTCTCAAAGTGTGCCGCTTGGTTTTCGGCCACCCTCAAGTCTTTCATCGGATTAGTGAATACAGGAGCTTGGGTGACTGTCTCGTCTTGAACTGCATGTCTCTGATATCTTGACGAATCCTCCAACTGAGTCAGTCTCGACAGTGCTCCCTCGTGCTGCGACTCTAGGTAAATAGACTTCTTGGAATGCACCACTGCAGTACCGGACGTGACCGCCTCGCCCAGAGCGTTGATCGCTCTGCACGTGTAAGTGCCAGAGTCTTCGGGCAAGCACGCCATTATGTCGAGCGCGACGAACCCGAAGTTGTTCGTTTCCGTGAATCTCGATCCGCTCTTCAGAGGTTTATTGTTGTGATACCATTCCACTTTCATGGTCGCGTCGGAGACTGGAATCAGTCTACATTCGAAGTGAGCGCGTTGCCCTTCTTTAATTTCCACATTTTTCAGTGATGTCGTAAATATCGGCGCTTGCGTGGTCAATTCTTCTAATGCGTCGCTTCTATAGTACTTCGATCTGTCTTCCAAGACTTGAATTTGCTCCAAGCCGGCTTCGTTTTGCGTAGCGCGAATGATATCTGCTGTTTCCCGGCAAGATAGTCGGCAGCTCACTTCGTCGGTGCCGAGCTGGTTAACCGCGCGGCATGTGTACACGCCCGAGTCCTCGGCGATGAGATCAATGATGTCGAGGGCTACGTAACCGAAGTCGTGAATCGGCCTGAATCGGTGACCGATAGTGACCGGTTGCCCGTTTTTAAACCACTCAACTTTAAGGTTGGAGTCAGTCACTGGCTCGAGTTTGCATTCGAAATGGACGTGTTGACCTTCCTTTACGTTGTCGATAGATTTTGGTTTCGTTATGAATCGCGGTTTGATGTGAACTGACTCATCGATCACGTCCGACTTTTTGTAGCGAGACGCGTCTTCTAGATATTGTATTTTTTCCAATCCACCGGGATGTTGCGAGTCGAAGATCAGATCTTTCTTAGCTACCACTCGTAGCGCACACGAAGTCACAGCTTCTCCCAGCTGGTTGGTCGCCTGGCAAGTGTACACTCCGGAGTCTTCGGGGTATACGCTCAGAAGATCTAGAGCGACGTAATCGAATTCGTACGCTGGTCGGAATCTGTGTCCAGTTTTGATAGGTCTACCGTTGCAGAACCAATCTACCTTCATAGTTGGGTCGCCGACTGGTTGCAGGCGGCACTCTAGGTGGACATTCGTGCCTTCCACCGTTTCAATATTGTGCAAAGCTCGTGAGAAGTGAGGAGCTCGCATGACGGTTATATCTTCCTGTACCTGGCGGCCTCGGCGCGCGGCGTCTTCTAAAATTTGGATTTGTTCTACTGCTTGTTCGTTCTGTGTATCTGTTACCACGTCAGAGCGCTCAATGACGCGCACCATGGCGGACGTGTGCGCCGAGCCCAAGTGGTTAACAGCGCGTACGGTGTACTCTCCAGAGTCCACTGAAGTCGCGTGAATAATATCCAGTGCCACGAAACCAAAGTCGTAATAAGTCCTAAACCGGGATCCGACGGTGACGGCTCTGCCGTTGTGGAACCACTCTACTCGCATAGTCGGATCGCCCATGGGTTCCAGGCGACACTCCAGGTGAATGTTTTTGCCCTCCGATACTGAAGGTGGATCCGACAGCGGTTGTACGAAAACGGGTTTAGACTTTGAAATCTCCTCAATGTGGTACATCGGTTCAATGAATTTGGATTCTTCCATTTGGCGTGTTTTTTCGTATAAACCTCGATGAATGCTTGAAGTATCAATGCTCGACCGTGCTGAAAAATAAAAAAAATATATAATTATCTGTATTTTTTTTTCAACTGCCTTGTTGATCACCCCATGCGGCTTCGGATAACGAAGTCCTGGTTTCGAATTCTGGGTCAATTTATAGAATAACTACTGAATATCTCTTTCTTCTAACAAATTTCCAGTAAATTGTAAAGAGTTGGTGGTGGTCCCGATTATCATCAACATCGTATAGTTCCACTAACCCGCATTTTAGCAGTGTGATGGGTCTTAACCCCATAATTCCCTTATATGAGGAGTTAGGCCTGACCCTGTAGTGAACCGTTATAATAGACTGATAAACATTAGATTTTATTATTTTCTTATAAACCTATACCTATATTATCAAGAGGATATATTTGTATTTTGTATGCACCAAATAGGTTCAATAACTACTGGACCGATTGGAAAAAGTCTTTCACCAATAGAAAACTGGAATATCGGGAAGTAAATAGGCCGCAGTTCATAAGGCCGAACTTCCACGGGATTAGGAACTACGTGGGTGAAAGTACGAGGTTGTGCTAGTGTGCAAAAAAGAATAAATACAATAAAGAAGCTAACACTTACTCTCGACGATCATGGAAGCGCTCTGCTGCGCTTCGCCGGCCGCGTTGCGTACCAGCACGGTGTAGGCGCCCGCGTCCTCCGCGCGCACATTGGCGATGTCCAGCGCCACGTAGCCGAAGTCGTGGTACGTCTGTATCCTGTTGGCCGACTTTATTTGCTTCCCGTTGAAGTACCATTCCGTCGTCAACGTCAGATCGCTCTGCGGCTCAACTCTCGCTTCGAAATGAGCGCTCTGCCCTTCCACGATCTTATTTGTACCTTTCAACGGACCGAGGAATCTGGGCTTCTGTGTGACCCGAACTTCTTCCTCCGCTCGTCTTGTGTATTTGCTCGAATCCTCTAAATATTGAATCCTTTCTAGACCACCTGGATGTTGCGACTCTGCTATTATGTCTTTCTTCGTGATGATTGTGAGATTGGCACTTGTGGTCGCCTGTCCCAAGGCGTTGTATGCGCGGCACGTGTAGTGGCCGGCGTCGTGGATCGTCACCGATTTGATAGTCAACGCTACGTAGCCGAAGTTGAAGAACGTAGTGATTCTGGAACTCGCCTCGACCGGACGGCCGTCCTTTAGCCATTCCACTCTCAGAGTCGAATCACCGACGGGTTCGAGGCGGGCTTCGAAGTGAGCGAATCCACCCTCTTTAACATTTATTTGATCCTTTATAGGTGTTTTGAATTCTGGTCTCTGTGTACTTTCTGGTGCTTCTTGGTAGTATTTCTGGTGTTGTTGCTGTTGATAGGCTTCCAGTTGCTCAGTTTTTTCGATATACCTCCGTTGTTCCGGTATGCCGAGGTCTGAGGTGACGGTGCTTCGGAGCGCCACTCTGATCGCAGCGGTGCTGATGGCTTCGCCGAGTCTGTTCACGGCTCTCACTGTGTACGAACCTGCATCTTCAGCCCGTAGGTGCATGATGTTAAGGGAGACGTAGCCGAAGTTGAAGATTGCTGTGATTCGCGAGCTCGCCGTGATCGGTTTGCCATCTTTGTACCATTCTACTCTCATAGTGGGATCGCTGACGGGAGTCAGCTGCGCTTCGAAATGCGCATTCCGTCCCTCCTGCAGTTCGCCGAGGTCTTGCAAAGGCCTTATGAACTGCGGCTTCTGTGACGTTTGCTCTTCGATCGACTCCTGGTGCTGATACTTGGAGTAGTCCTCCAGCTGCTGAATGTACTGCAAGCTCTGCGGGTGCTGGCTGGTCCTCTCGATCGTTGCCCTCGGCGTCACTTGCAACACCGCCTTAGTTTCGGCCATACCCGTTGCGCTGATGGCCCGGCAGGTATATTCTCCGCTGTCTTCGAAATTCAGACTGAGCATGTCTAGAGATAGGTATCCAAATCGGAACACAGAAGTAAACCTGGAACCTGCAACAAAAACATATTGCTTAAAACATACTGAAGAGCATGTTAATTTAACAATTCAATGTTGAACAAATACTTACTGGCTTCTATACTCTGTCCGTTTTTCAACCATTCGATCCTCATAGACGGGTCGCCAACTGGTTCTATTCTTGTTTCAAAATGTATTTTACCACCTTCCATTTGCGATACACTCTTCAGTGGAACGATGAACTGTGGTGGTGGATATACTCGATCTTCCTCTCCTGGAGGAACAAACGGTCTTGCCCTTTCCACGTGCCTTAAGTATATAATTTCTGGACCAGGAGCGGGTCTGTAAAAGAAAAGTATATAAAAATCGATACATTATGCGTGAAGATTATTTTTTCAAACAGTGAAGTGCAATACTCACTCTGGTTCAATTATTTTCGTAGGCCGTGGCAAGTGCAGCCGTTTCTGCTCGGGCGGGGGCTCCTTGGGAACCTCCACGTAGAGCCTCGCCCGAGTGGCTGTGGAGCCCGCGACATTCTGCGCGGTACACTGATACCATGCCGCGTCCGACGCCTTGGCTCTGGGAATATCTAATGTCGAGGCCCCACCTTCGGTACCGATCCGCAGCTCCGCGCTGGGAACGATCGGAACTCCGTCCTTCTGCCAGGTGATGCGTGGTGTAGGCGTGCCCACGGCGCGCGCGTTCAGTTGCACCGGCTCGCCTTCGCGCACGTTCAACGTGCTGAACCGCTCTACGAACTTCGGCGCCACGACTTGCTCCTTCTCTATGACGTTCAGTCTACACTGGAATGACGCTTCACCACTTTTGTTTCGCGCTACACACGTCACTACACCACTATCACTGAGATCGACGTTTGTAATCATAAGTGCATGATTACCTGATTCGTTTACTAATATCTTATGATTATAATCGTCTCGGATTTGTCTATCGTTTATGAACCACGTGACTTCAGGGTAAGGCCTGCCGGTGACGCGGCAATCGAATCGCGTCATCTTGCCTTCCGTGACATCTCGGTCTTGGCAGGCCTTCACGAACTGCGGAGCGAGAGCTTTTTCTTCTATTTCTACTTTTTCAGTCTGTACTTGTTGCGTGTCGATTGTGAGCTGGGACCTTTGGTCTTGTGCGTATGTTTCCTGAGGAGATTCGACGGCCAGGTACGCGGATGTGACGATGCAGCCGTTGGGGTTCTCGGCCAGGAGTGTGTAGTGCCCGCTGTCAGAGGATTGCGTGCTTCTTATCCTAAGGATGGTTTGATTATTAGAAGTTATGATGTTATGTTTGTTCGAGTTGATTATCCTCTGGCCGTTTTTAAACCACGTGACACGCGGCCTAGGGTTTCCTGACAGTTGGACTTGGAATTGAGCATCGGCACCCTCCTGCAGTTTAGAGTTCCGCGGTTTCTGTGCAATTTTCGGAGGAGATACTGGCCCTAACGTTGTGTCGATTTCTGTGTTAATTTGAATGTCTGTCTCTCCTATATATCTCCTGGTAATGGTTTCTCTGAAGGATACTTCTCTCAGCAGTCTGTATTCGAAGGTGTCCACTTTGAAGTCTTCTGTGGAGGCGAAGTCTGAGGTGCCGTTGGTGTATGCGTACTTCTGGCGCGACTGCTCCGCGCTGTAGCCCTGGGTACCGTAGGACTTGTGCTGCACGCTCTCGCTGACGTGGCGGTAGCTGTGCTGCTGCTGCTGCTGCTGCTGCGGCGCGCCCTCGGGCTGGATGTACACGGAGCAGATGGCCTCGCCGTACTGGTTGCGCGCTGTGCACGTGTACTCGCCCTCGTCGCCGGGCCCGATCTGCTTGATGAGCAGCGACACGTCGCCCGTGCGCTCGTCGTAGCTCATGCTGTACTTGTTGCACTCCACCAGTGGAGCCTTCTTCCTGGTCCACGACACCGTGGGAGTGGGGTTGCCCCGCAACTTGCCCTCGAACTTGGCATTCCCGCCCTGCGCAAACCTCGCATTCTTGAAGATCTGCTCAAATATCGGCGGGGAAGGGTCTCCGGGTCGACCGGAGGCGATCGGTAGAGCTCCAACCGAGCTCTCCACTGTAACAATGGAGAAGAACAAGATTAATCAACAGTGTAACACAGTAAGTAAGTAGTCATAGGAATGCACGCAATTCAAGAGATATGAGTTCGCTGTGCATGTATGTTATTGCATCATCAGCAGGTGTTGGTGCGCTGCAGCGGAAGGCGCGGGCGGGCGGACGCGAGCGGGGCGGGCGGGCGGCGCTCGGCGAGCGGAGGCGGTGACTCAGTGCGAGACGAGGCGCGGGAGATGTTTTCGCGTGTCTATTTTCGTTCACCCAACTCAGATCTTGTTACGAGCGCCATTTTAGTAGTCGTACAAAATTTTTGCGTAAATGTTTAAATTAAAAGTAAGTAGGTAAATAAACCGAGTAAAAGATTATTTTACAACACTCGAGTAGGTACATACAAGTCAATTTGTCAAAGTTACGTTTCGTTTTCCAAATGTTGTCATAGGCACATGTGTCCAAGTTTTATTACACATTAGAATTGTAATACTCACATACATACATATCAAATTATTTTACCATTTCAATTTCTACAGTCCCACGGTATAAATTTGATCAAATATATTCATTCTTTTTTTTGAGACACGTAATAATTTACGTATTTCAAGAAAGAAGCTTTTCAAAAATATAAAGCATATTTTATAATGTAAATATTTTATCTATGTATCTCCTATATCATCTTTCTAATGAGAATACTAGAAATTAATACCGTCATCGCTGAGAATTAGTTAAAGTAAATATTTCAGTTATTTTTAGTACGTAATTATGATGTATTTACATATACTCAGCCCCCCACGTAAAAAAGAAGGATGTTAGAGGTTTCTGCCTACGGCGTAGCTTATAAACGAATACTCTAATCTAAATAGCTATTGCTAGCTGACGCCGCGCGGTTTCACCCGCGTGGTTCCCGTTCCCGTAGGAATACGGGGAAGCCTATAGCCTTCCTCGGTAAATGGGCTATCTAACACTGAAAGAATTTTCATATCGGACCAGTAGTTCCCGCGATTAGCGCGTTCATTCAAACAAACAAACAAACTCTTCAGCTTTATAATATTAGTATAGATTACTATGTATAGATATATTTACAACTATACGATTATGGTGGAAATAATTACCACGATTAAAGTCGTTAATTGAGATAAATTCAAAACTGTCGGAGGGTTTTTTTAGTTCTACATTTTTAACTTGTTACCCGCAATGATATTTTATACAGAGACTAGCAGACGCAAAAAAAAATCGGTCCAGCCGTTCATGCGTGATGGCGTGACCAAGGAATATATGGATTCATTTATATATATATACATATGGCACCAATACTGATAGGGATGATGACTCTTTTAAATTCAATTAAAAGTTTAATTGAAAGTTTTAAAAAATCGATATATTCAAACCTCGTCATCATCCCCATTGTCTTAATTTCATTCAGTCGCTTAATAATCAACGAAAGTTATTTAAACAAATAATGCCTAAATATTGTCTACAATGTCGAGTTGGGTGTTCAGGAAGTTTTTAAAACTATATATACTTAAATATATAATGTAAGTAAATTACAAAATTATGCATGCGTGCGCTCAGTGGAGTAGCTAAATTCGGATCACATTTTGCAGTGATTTTGTAGGGACGTAACATATAATATAAATATCGTTGGGTTGGGTTATCGTTGGGTATTATTGTTTAACATTCATAATTGATGACCATAGACAATATAAATTTATCGAGTAAATTACTACAATAATAGTTGAACAACCATCTGGCCCACAAACCATCGAGAGGAAAACCATCAACTACCATAAAACAAAGCTAACTTGGCAGCCGGCAACCATGTAAAATGGTAGTAGTACTTCCTCGTACGATCTGTATCACAAAGAAATCTGCTACAATATGGTAGTTGACTAATATAATAAATTTAATATAAACAATATTCATTTCGTGTAGTACATGGAATAAGGGTCCGAAATACAAATATATCGATATCAATCAATAAAAGTTAAGTATTTATTAAAAAAATTAAAATAAATATCACGTATTTTTTTTAATTTTTCGAACGTCAAAACCGCTCTCGTCCATTTTGTGACGTCATTAACACTAATACTAAACTATAGACGAATTGTTAACTAATATTTTTGTCAAACGCTCCGTTTTTAAGTGACGTCATGAAACAGTTGAAATATAGACTGTCATGGCTGACAGGCGTTTTGGCTTTGTCAAAAACATATTTAGAAACTAAAATTTTCATGTAATCACGTCATCAAAAACAAATATTCAGTCTTGTAGAACGATAATGAACTATTTAACATTAAAAAAATAGTGTCAACTAGCCTATTGTCAATTTGTTTGGAACAAAAGTTACAAGAAAGGATGCCGAGGAATCCAGCGATCCAGTATGACGTGTAACGGATGGTATGGCATCTTGCCAGACACGAAAATAACACCGTGCTACTGCGCGAAGGAAAACAGAATATTATTTCACCACACTGATTTATGATTCATCATCATTATCAACCCATATTCTGCTCACCCGACACCCCTGTCTGAATGAGGGGTAATGCCAATAGACCACCACGTTGGCCTAATGCGGATGGGCAGACTTCACACGACGACTACTCAAGGCTATTCGACTACTGTAAATATGGCCGGTGCAGAATAAAGTAGTCGTCGCTATCTTTAAAGAAGAGTTTGACATCATAAAAAATGTTAAGAAATATGAGCGTATTGGCGGATTATATAAATTTATTTATTTTGCTATCATCCGCGAAAAGTCGACGAACCCATGCTACAACGTCACCCATGTCCGACAAAATACTCTCTACGCACGTTTATATAATCATGATGAACTTCCGCAAAGTAACGCCTGCTTCTATCCAATACGTATTGGCGTACTCCGCAAGCTCCATAACAATAAAAAAATTATAGTGCCCAAAAAAACAATAGTTATGGTAAGCGCACCAAAGACTATATGGTGTCACAAGGCAGTGGCAATTTGTTCAATATTAACTTAACCAAGAAAAAGCTCATTCAAATATGTAAGGGGTGTATCTCGAGGGAGGGTTCGCAGATGCACTTCGCTAGGGGACATAGTTAGGCATTATAAAATACTACCGCGACTTCACCCGCGTGAAATTCAGTTTTTCCACAAATCTCGCGGGAACCAGTGCATTTTTCCGGGATGAAAAGTTGCCTATGTGTTAATCCAGAGTAAAATCTATTTCCATTCCAAATTTCAGCCAAATCGCTTCAGTAGCCGCAGCGTATAAGAGGAACAAACATATTTACATACTTACACACAAACTTTCGCTTTTATAATATTAGTAGGATGGTGCCTAATTGTGTCCCTAATTTGTATAGGTAATTTTACTTTGTATAATAACATAAAACATAATAGTGAACTCACCATCCTCACAAAAACGACAAGTTTATGAGGATGGCTATTTATGTACCTAACTATGAAAAAAAAACACGTAGAGAATTAAGAAAATTCTCAGGTATGCAGGATTCCTCACGATGTTATTACTTCACCGTTTGAGACACGTTATATAACTGAAAAATTGGAGGTGCATGCGATCAGATCCCAACCTATGCCCTCCGGAATCGGAGGCAGAGGTCATATACATTGGGCTATCACGGCTCACGGATTTGTGATTAGTTGACTAGTTTTTTTTTTTCATTTTGATGGTAGATATGGCTAGTTGCCATCCTACCGTTAGATGTACGCAAGCGATTCACCGTTCTAGCACGATACTGTTTTTAAAAGATCAGTCAAGGTATAATTAATATACGGAGTAGGCATGTGATTAAGTCCAGAGACCAAATTTGGTACAGATATCTATTTATTACTTGTAAATTGGTGTGAATTCATACTAATAAACAATATTTTTAGGGTTCCGTGTCTCAGAAGGAAAGAACTGAAGGACTTCATCAGTCAATTTGTTGTCAGTCTGTCAGTCAAGACCATTTATTTAAAGAATGCGAGTTGAAATTTAAACGGTACACTCAGGGGCCTTGGCCAATTGACATGTCGATTTTTTTTCTACAAACGTTAACGTTTCGAAAACAAACAAAATGTATGAGAATGACATTCCCATGCGTTTTTTAATTTTCGTTAGCATTTGTAGAAAGAGAATCGACTAGCAACATGGCTGGCCCAGTTCTAGGTCCCAGGAAGTTATGAAAAAATCAAACTTCTAAGATATGGCAGTTTATTCGGCAAAACGCATATTTCAAAATTCTCAACGGATTCAATCCTCAACTCTTGGTCAAAGAGTTAGCTTCCTCTAGTAAGCTAACTCTTTGACCAAGTAAGACCTACTGTAAAATTTGGCAAGTACCGTCGTTATACATTTTTTTATGTAATAAAGGCTTGCGCTTGTCGATAATTAAGCCTGATGGAAAGCATTAATGGTGATGATGTGGTTAAGTTGGAGCGCTTACCTAGAAGATGCCTATTATCATCATCATGATCATTATCAACCCATATTCAGCTCACTAATGAACTCGAGTCTCCTCTCAGAATGAGAGGGGTTAGGTCAATAGTCCTACACGCTGGGCCAATGCAGATTGGCAGACTTCACACACGCAGAGAATTAAGAAAATTCTCTAGTAAGCAGGTTTCCTCACGATGTTTTTCCTGCACCGCTTGAGACATGTGATATTTAATTTCTTTAAAATGTACACAACTGAAAGGTTGGAGGTGCATGCCCCGGACCGAATTCGAACCCACACCCTCCGGAATCGGACGCAGAGGTCATATCCACTAGGCTATCACTTTGCCGTTTATGCATATAACAAAACTATACGTTTACTAAAAAGAAGGTAGGTCTATTTAAAGTTGAATTTCGGCAAAAGCTCAGCAATTTGATTCCTGAACTTTTTAAAATGATCCTGCGTACAGAACCATTCATGGGCGAATCCGACTCGCACTTGTCCGTTTTTTAATCAGTTTAAAGTATGAATTTGTTATTTAAATTGTATAAAATTAAAATTAAATGTAATAAAAAGTCCGCTATTACTCCGTTCTAAAACAACAAGTTCTAGCAACCAACTGAAGTTTCTAGATTTGTGTGACGTCAAAAGAGAAATTGTTTTTGGAGTTTTTTGGAGTTTACTCCTTAAGAATCGATTTTTCATATATAGCCCCCGGTATGAAAATAATTAGGGAGTAAATATCGATGAACGAATGACAGCGTTACGATTCTGTGCGCAACCTATTCTGCGCACCTTTCACCGTGTGCTGCTGCTCCCCGGTTGCGCACCTTTCACTATACAGGCGTAAGTATTGAGACGTACATAGTGTATGCTGCGGGGCAACATACAGCTATTTAGACAGTCGATCTGAAAGAGTAAACTCCATTCGTGCGTCGGTGCTGACACACACTTTTTTTTTTTTTAATATATTTTTCTTACAATCTTAATGAAACGAAGACCTTATATTTGCTCTAAACTTAGCTTATTATTTCTATATACTTCATTTATATTCGATTATAATGTCAAGAGATATGACGGCCTCCGTGGCGCAGTGGTATGCGCAGTGGACTTACAAGACGGAGATCTTGGGTTCGATCCCCGGCTGGGCTGATTGAGGTTTTTCTTAATTTGTCCAGGCCTGGCTGGTGGGTGGCTACGGCCGTGGCCGTACCATCCTACCGACAAAGACGTACCGCCAAGCGATTTAGCGTTCCGGTACGATGTCGTGTAGAAACCGAAAGGAGTGTGGATCTTCATCCTCCTCCTAACAAGTTAGCCCGCTTCCATCTTAGACTGCATCATCATTTACCATCAGGTGAGATTGTAGTCAAGAGCTAACTTGTACAGAATAAAAAAAAAAGATTAACATGAACAAAAAGATTAAACACATGAAAATATTTTTGTTCTTGTTTACCGCCATCTATATTTTTGGCAATTATATTCCAAAGTAAACTCAATTTCTGTCTTAAAGATGTATTTTTATTAAAATACCTTCAATGTACTGAATTGGACCTGTTACAGTATTATAAGTATAGGTACAAAAATAAACAAATGTATATAGATACACCAATAGATAAATTCAATAAAACATAAATAGATCAATAGTAAATAGATGGTTAATTATAAACATCGGAACAATTAGTAATTAGGTCAAGGTCAAAAGAGTTATCAGTAAAAATTCTTAGCCCAGAGTTGGAATATTGGCAGCTCAACGGTAAGACCGGTCGAACTTATCACAGAGGGTGGTGGTTTGATTCCCGCCCCGTTGGTCTATTGGTCTACTGGGGAATTAGAATACTGGCCATATTTAAAAAAAATAAAAGACATTGGTAATGTTCCACGTACTTCGTAGAGCACGTAAAGCCAGCCATTGTCATGGTCTAAGAGCCGGCATTAGAAATATAAATATACACCCTAATCAGTTATTCATTAACGCTATGAAATAAATGATAGATACTGTTCACAGTGACACATTGCAAATAGGTTGCCTAGTTAAAATGCAGCCAATCACATTTCATACAAAATCTAGAAAACTATGAACTAGATGGCACTCTAAATAAATCTATACTAATATTATAAAGCTGAAGAGTTTGTTTGATTGAACGCGCTAATCTCAGGAAATACTGGTCCGATTTGAGATATTCTTTCTGTGTTAGATAGCCCATTTATCGAGGAAGGCTATAGGCTATATATTATCCCCTTATTCCTACGGGAACAGGAACCACGCGGTTAAAACCGCGCGGTGTCAGCTAATTAAGCATAAAATAAACTTTCATTTGACATATTAGACGACTAAATGATGAGTTATTTAGTCATATAAATACATTTATATTATTTTTATGATAACGTAGCTTTCCCTTGGTATCTTTTTTAATCGTTCCCGTAGTTTCTGAACGTATTCGTAACAATAAAACAAACAAAACTAAAAATCAATTCCTACCTCTTTATTATCTCTTTATCGTTTTGAGTTATGTGCACTTCTTCCTTACCTACCCTACCCCACCCTACCCCTACCCTACAAATGCTCCTTACAAACTTCCACTCTCATTTTAGGGAAGTGGGGGGTTACAATGAGACAAAAAATATCCTATGTCACTCTCCATCCTTTCAACTATTTCCACATAAAAAATCATGTCAATTCGTCGCTCTGTTTTGCCGTGAAAGATGGACAAACAAGCAGACAGACACACACACTTTCACATTTTATAATATTAAGTATGGATTAGTTAAGACAGATAGATGAGTGGGAACAGCTGAGGCATGCAACGTTGGTGTCCAGCCAACGGGGAACAGTTCTCGAAGAACCGCGAGTTATTTAAACGCCCGCGTTGCGTAGGCGTTGGCACTTGTCCAACGGACCCGACGCAAACACAGACCAACGTGCATTCGAATTACGAATCCGTTCGAAAAATCCTTCAGTCATCATTAGCATAAACAATGTCGCTGCTCTGCCAAGGAATTCGCGCTAATTATAAAGGAATCTGCTTCGCTGTTCCTGTGGATTTTATTTCTCTTTTTATTATTATTTACAAGCGTTTGACTACAATCTCACCTGATGGTAAGTGATGATATAATATAAGATGGAAGCGGGCTAATTTGTTGGGTGGAGCATGAGAACTCACACCCCTTTCGGTTTCTACACGACATCGTACCGGAACGCTAAATCGCTTGGCACGTCTTTGCCGGCAGGGTGGTATCTAGCCACGGCTGTAGCCTCCCACCAGCCAGACATGGACCAATTAGGAAAACTTCAATCGGCCCAGCTGGGGATCAAACCCAGGACCTCCGTTTTGTATATCCACCGCGCATACCACTGCGCCACGGCGGTCGTATACATGGACCACAACAGACCTGGATCTGAGTCCTGGGTTCTATTATGAAAATTCCGAAGTTAGTCACACACCATTTTGAACGTTCACGATCTATATCAATAACAAATGACAATAAGCTAGTTGACATTTTTTAAGGAAGCATAAATTGTTCATTATCGTTTTACTAGATTGAAAAAAAAATATCTATTCTTTTTGAGACAGGAATATATTTCAATATTTAAATATTTTTTTTTGATATACGATCCAAAACGCCATGATGGTTTATATTATTTTATGTGTTGCATGACGTCACGTAATTTCAGTCACTGACGATCAAGTAATCTCGCACGCCTGCAGCGTTAACAACTTGAAGTCTGATAAAACTGATCGTGTGTGGCTGACATAAGCCCATAAACACCTTAACCAAACGGTTTAGTGTTTGACAAAATTATTAATTCTTAATTTTAGTTTGACTTTTATTCCGTTAGTGATATCATGTAACATCGTGACGTCACAAAATGGACAACGTTATTGAAAAAAATACATGATTTTTAAATTAAGTTTTCTATGAAAACCTTTCATAATTAATGTAATTTCATTCCCTTTTTCCATGTACTATACGAACGAGTATCTATTGGCTAACCCTCTCATTCTGAGAGGAGTCTCGAGCTCAGCAGTGAGCCGAATATGGGTTGATAATGATAATAATGGTGATAATGAATATTTAGAAACCGATGTCGAGTACATGACCCGAGATTCACGCAAACGAAGTCGAGGGCGAAAGCTAAGTAGGTAATCGCAAGAAAACGGTACTTTTTAAAACCAGTGTCCATGAAATTTTAAGCAAATGGTAATGAACACTCAAAATGTGGAATAACACCCGGTTGATAAAACTCTCTGTTTTTCTAAACCCCTAGTATGAGATTCATAGTTGAAAACGATAAACGTTTACGAATTTCGAAACAAGGTTAATTAATTTGATAGTACATTAATGTGATTTAGATCTTAAATTTGCATTCACGCCACTGGCTGATTTTTAAGAAGAATAAATAACGATATTATATTACATGTGGTACCTATTAGAGCTCAATTTCGCCACTTTGACTCAGCATTGTTGACTTGAGCGGCGACTACACAACTTTTTACTAATACTTACATTTTTAAACTTTTGATATCTTTTGAATGGATGTAAAAATTAAAAGAAGCAGTCTGCAATCTGAAGTAGTTTATTTTGATAAGAAATCATACTAAGATACAAATAAAGAGCCTTTTCTAACAGCGGCATTTCAATTATTTCTTAAAAATAAAAGAACACCTATTATGTCATGACTGTAATAGTTAGGCATATGCTGTCGAGACATTTTTTGTGTTCTACAATGTTGTAGTACATTATTTTATTCTAACATCAATAGTTTTTGCAGCGCACGCGATGTAATATAGGCCTATAGAATAGGTAGTTTTTAAGCCTTGGGTTACATGGTATTATGCTATAAATTAACTTTTAAATACTCGTATACCTTCAATCTCAATTAATTATTATACCTTATTGCGCTACAACTGAGAGAATCTAATCAGTAGTTCAATTTTACTGAATCGGAGTGTAAGATCGATCTACTCGTAATAAAGGTGTTTTAATACATCGTAAAACGAATTCGAACTACCGTTTCGATAGCAGCGTTTCTTACTAAGGGTGCCGTAGATAAATAGTCAGATTACTGTGTCCGTTAGAACATGCTCAGTGCTCAGAGCCCATAATACGTCTCATGCCTCGACGCGCATGTCAGACGCAGCCGTTACATATCGCACATTATTAGGGTTCCGTAGTAATTCTAAACAATAGGGATGATGACTAGGTTTGAATATATTGATATTTATGATAATATCCCCGCCTGCAGCACCACAAAGAATTTAGTCAGAACTTAATACATATATTGTGGTTGTGTGATACCTACTTGGGTTTTTTGGTTATATAGTAATTTTTTTTCGAACTTTTTAGTTTCTTCAAGACTGTATTTTAAATATAAGTAAATACAGAAAATGCTATTCCTGACTTGAATACCTACTTTCTAGTTAGTAAATTTTACTTCGATGGTCCCAATATAATTGGTACACTTTTTTTGATAATTTGTGTTAAACAGTTATATAAACATAATATAATATAGATATTTTTGAAATTTTCTTTTTACGACCTTTCATTTGTACCCAGATTATTAGGGTAAAGTAAAAAAAACTTACCCACCTTTTTCTCATTTACGGGCGCCATTTTGAAAATTTATATAGCCTATGTCACTACTACAATCCTAACGTACTCAATGACACCTCATATGTCGAAATCCGTATAGAAGTTTGAGCTGTAGGGCGTGCCAAAGAAATGGGCATACAAACATACACACACACAACAATACGCTCGAAAAACATTAATCTCATTCTGACGCATTCGGGTAAAAACAGTAAGCAAATAACTTTTACAATTTATATAAGGTCATTAATCATGGAGGCTTCTAGAGGGCCACGGACCATATGGCGTAGGCTATATTTGTTGTACTAGGTCATGGTTCATAACAACGACTTTGAACTTTAGGACGGGGTGTTTAAGTTTATTTTCATATAACGATCCTAAAATGTAATCTCACTTCGATAGTTTCAATGTGTATTTCACTTTACTTGCTGGGGACAGTTATATTTTTTCGACCGTAGGCATCCAATGATATTAAATACTGTTAGATGTGTTACTAGCGCATGAGAAATGAGGCGCTCAAAAGAGGAAATTTATAGTCAGCTCAATGTTAGTTATGGTCAACAACGAACGTTATTTAAATTAAACTAATAATCTATACTAATATTATAAAGCTGAAGAGTGTGTTTGTTTGTTTGATTGAACGCGCTAATCTCAGGAACTACTGGTCCAATTTGAAAAATTCTTTTAGTGTTAGACAGCCCATCTAGCGAGGAATGCTATATATAGGCTATATATTATTCCCGTATTCCTACGGGAAAAGAAAGCACGCGGGTGAGACCGCGCGGCGTCCGCTAGTACATATATAATACTAAAATAATAACGTCTACAATGTCGAGTTGTGTGTTCAGGAAGTGTAAAAACTGTATATTCATAAATATAGAATGGAATTAAAGACAAAATTGTGCATGTGTGCACTCAGTGTTGTAGCCTATTATTCGGATCACTTTTTGAGGTGATTTTGTAGGGACGTAACCGATCTATAGTATAAAATTATCATTGTAGGCATCTATATCTGTACTAGCAGACTGCTTTTAAGACAAGTTAGATATACAGGATGCTCGGGAGTATTTCCCATAACTTCAAGGTGTTGACAAGTCCACTTATAGGAGCCGAACTGCATAATTATGTTTTTCGTACAAAGTAATTAAAATAATTCCGACTATCAATGTAACACACGCCTTTATCTATCCTTGCATTTTAAAATTTTAAAGTTTGGCTACGTCATTAATATAAGGATGCGTAAATAAGGGACACATTTTGAGATCATTACAAAAGAAATATTATTTATTTCGAAAATATTAATTTTAGGACATGTTCTTTGAATATTTTTAATTAATTAATTAATTTAATTAGGTTATGGGAAATACTCCAAAGCATGCAACTTATGGTCTCCTTTTTCCCCATGTTTAATGTTTAACGCATTTCAACATATATAAGATACATAATGAGATTTGTCGCCGTTTTGTGGATGGTTAGGCAAACCCGGGTTTTTCAATTTTTCACGGAAAAGAAAACTACACGGGAATTTATTAATGAATGTTATTTAAACGGGTACATGCCACGATAAAACGACGAGATTTTTATTGTCGATATTTCGACCCAGTTGCATGGATCGTGGTCTCAAAATCTCGTCGTTTTATCGTGGTATGTACCCGTTTAAATAACATTCATAATGAACAACCACGAAATAAGTTTAAAATCATTAGTTTATAATCGGTACGGCCGGGAATTTATTTCCCTGAATTCCAACGAAACTGGATCGAAAACTCTTCAGCTACAAACTAATAAGTCGCCAAAAAATTAAATAAAATCCCCACCATCCCAAATACTAAAGCAACATCGTCTGAGTCGGGTCCGATTTATTGGCACAACAAATTTCAAGTTAAGTTTTAATATAAAATTATTATAAGTATCAGATGTACGAGTTATTAGTCTTTAGCATAGTAAAAATATAGTGTCTTTAGTGTGTTGTGCTAACAAATATATTATTTTCTATTCCATTTATTCAATAAAATTATACCAATAATCAGAGACAAAATTAAACATTATTAAAACGTTCGCCAAAAGCATATTTATTTGCATTCGCATCAGACACTTGCTGTATTTTTTTTTTAAAGAATAGAAAACAATATTTTACAAAATTAAATAATGCAACCTTATATAGATAGTACATACATTATTTCACAATTTCTATCTACCACATTTAGTGGATAGGTTTTCAAAATTATTTAAGCAATAAAAACTAACTAGATATTTATATGAATAGCATACCTATAAAGGTAACTACGTATTCTAATCACAAAATAGTACAAAAATTAAAAGTATAGTATAGAATAAAAGTATGTAACACACAGTAAGTTAACAGTAAGTAAGAGAATAATAGTTAGTAATAAATATAAGAAAACTTAATATTGTACAAGTACGAGTATATTACTTTTAATAAACCCCTAGTCATGAATAGAAATATATATACTTCTACAGTTACAGAGGGTAATCTCTGAAACTGTAGAAGTCTAAAGGCGTGTGTTGCATGGGCAATCGGAATTATTTTAATTACTTTGTATGAAAACATAAAAAGTTTTTTTTAGTTTAAAAAAATTAGTTATGCAGTTCGGCTCCTATAAGTGTACTTGTCAACTCCTTGAAGTTATGGGAGCACCCTGTATATCACACACATCAAAGTGAATTGACCGGCAGCTAATGCACTCCATTGACGATTAATTATTCTCACGTTTCTGCAGCACCCACGACTATAACTGATCGTGTATTGGTTACTGCGTGCATGATGGCTCGACTTATGAAACGTCTTCACTGCCGTTCCGGATTCCCAACTTAGGGGTTTTCCCCCCAGATTTAGGTGGAAAATAAGTGAAATGGGATTTTTAGGGGTCTGATATTTTTAGGGGTATTTTCAGGGATTTTTGACTCTTTAATATTTTTAAATTGATGATAATTTTAATATTTCTTTCTTGACCTAGCGACTTACAACGACATATTATAATATTATTCTACAACCCTCTACTGGCAACTGGCGGCAATTTTCATCAAATAAAAAAATTGTTAAAATTCATTGTTTACAAAGACGTAAGATTTTGTTTGTATTAAATATAGACTTTTGAAACATATTACAGCGTATTATTTCTAAATTATTATGAATTTATATTTTTTAGGGGGACAACTCAATAATTAAGGCGATTTTAGGGGTTTTTGACACAAACTTTAGGGATAAATATTTTAGAGAGTTGGTAACAGTGCTGCCGTTTGCGCTGCAGAAACGTGAGAATAATTGACCGTCAATGGCTGACTTTAGAAATGATGGTTGCAATCACGCCACATACAGTATTCCGCAACGACCGATGGTGTGGAGCTATTAGTTCGCAATATACGCAGCTTCCTGTATTGGTTGCATAACCTCTCATGCACGTTACTCGAACTTGTTTTAAGTCGTTTATAACCATGCGATATCCAGGTCTCGGTGAAATACTTTCATTGTACTAGGTTATAGGCGTTTAATGTAAGCGATATCCTCATAATACTTCCTTGATTATTCTTTATTACGATCTTTTATAACATTTTATAATCTTCTATATTTATAATAAATCTGTAGAGAGGACAATTCTTTACATGAAATATATTTCCAAAATAACTATCAGCGGGTGATTATTGAAAATGCCATCAGTAAAATATTTGTCTTTCTGTCTGTATGTTCATTATAGAAACAAAAACTACTCGACGGATTTTAACGAAACTTGCTCCTGGGCATGTTATAGTGTACTTTTCATCACGATTAGGAGCAGAGCAGTGAAGGGAAATGTTGGGAAAACGGAAGAAGAAGAAGAAGAGACACACACAATCATTGCATGCCCTACTAATATTATAAAGGCGAAAGTTTGTGTGTAAGTATGTTTGTTCCTCTTTTACGCTGCCGCTACTAAAGCGATTTGGCTGAAATTTGGAATGGAAATAGATTTTACTCTGGATTAACACATAGGCTACTTTTTATCCCGGAAAAATCCACGGTTCCCGCGGGATTTGTGAAAAACTAAATTCCACGCGGACAAAGTCGCAGGCGTCCGCTAGTCTATAATATTATACAAAATCTTTGTGTCTAACCATAAACGGTTAATCTGAGACGTGAGACGAGGGGGTGAGGCGGTCGGCGGGGCGGGATGGGATGAGACTGGAGAGCAAGTACCGAAACGGACAGTTAAGTTACGTATAATGAGTGGAAGCCGCACGCGCGGGCGCAGACTATAGTCACGACACACGGACGACATTCTGTCTTGTCTGACTAAGACAAAATGTACCGATAATAAAAATTTCTGAGCGTCGGAACGAGACAATGTACCACGTAATTTGTAGGACAAAAACAGCTGGTTAGTAAAGACTTTTAATAACCTCGTTAAGTTGTTCGCCAAAAGTTGTTAGAAAGAAAGAAGAAATATCTTTATTTTTAGGCAGTGCCATTACATTACAATATTAAATTCTAAATATATAGCTTATAGCTAGATCAATAAAAGAAGAACGCCCTGCAATATGTGGCATAACCTAGAAAAAGGCCCTAACTCAGCATTTTGCTACATACTTCCTATCCAAAAAAAGTATGCAGCACTGATTTTCAGTTAGGACCCAGTTCAGGTGCCGCCACGTACACAGTTCAACATACTATGTAAACCAACGACCTTTTAATAACGTAAACTATTATTAATTAAGAACAAAATTAAAACTAAATAGGTGGGTACATTGATTTTAACAAAAATACAGAAAAATAAAACATCGATGAAAATAAATAAAAATAATAACAATAAAAATATCACCTGCAATATAGTTACGTAAGTAGGTATACCAGATTTTTTTTACTGTTGCTTTATGAATAGTTATACAACTTAACAGCTACAATGTCCTACAAATTGCGTAGCACATTGTCTCGTTTCGACGCACAGAAATTTTTATTACCTGGTAACCCATTTACCTACCAGAATCGAGAATTTTCATAAATAAAAAAGTTGAGCGTCTCATCAAGATGAAGCTACTCACGGAAAACTACCTTGTAATCACTTGTATAGTTCCACGGATCCCGGGCTATATGTCGTGTCTTATGTCAGAGCTGTGTAACACATGTTACAAACACGCACAATATGCGCGGTATAAAACATTAAGTAGGTCCACAAACTGGAATGCTTACACTATCAATACAACATAAATATAGTAATACTAACGATTAGCCCGGTTTTGCGCGCTTAGCTGAACGTATACATACGGATACATATTTTTTTTTTCATTTATTCCTTAAGAATCGATTTTTAGTATATATCCCTCGGTATGAAAAAAATATGGGCAGTAAAATTCGATGAACGAATGACAGCGTTACGATTCTGTGCGCAACCTATTCTGCGCACCTTTCACCGTGTGCTACCGCCAATACGCATGCATGTGCTGCTGCTCCCCGGTTGCGCACCTTTCACTATTCAGGCGTAAGTATTGAGACGTACATAGTTTATGCTAGGGCAACATACACCTATTTAGACAGTCGATCTGAAAGAGTAAATTCCATTCGTGCGTCGGAGCTGACTCACACTTTTTTTTTAACATAGAATCTAATATATGCTAGGAGTTGATGGAACAGCTGGTCTATCTGATGGTAAGTAGCAAGCAATCACCTAGAAACATCAGGTCCTGTAAAGTGATGCCTTAAGTCTATAAAATCGAATTCGTGTGGTATTTTTCAACTCTTGCTAAAAAATGGCGCGTTTGCTGCATAAAGGCAATGAGAAAAAGACAACGATATTAATTAATTACTAGACTTAGGGCTAGAGATAGGGATAGGGGAAACTAAGGCGGTCAATTGTCTTAATTTCATTTAGTCGCTTATTACCTAAGCAACGAAAGTTGTTTAAACTCATGTTGTCTACAATGTTGAGTTGTGTGAGTGTAAAAACTATATAACGAACATAAAAATATAATGTAAAGGGCTCCAAGTACACGCTTTATCGACACCTCCCGTGACCAGAAGGCTGGCCTATATTTAGGCCAAAGAATTAGTATTGCCATACAACGTGGCAATACTGCCAGCCTTCTGGGCACTTTACCTATGATCGTCGATTCGGACGAATTCTACGACGCCTGAGCCTTTAGATATAATTTAAATTTAGTATATTTCCTTTTTAATTTTTATAATATGTAGGTACGTAGTTTTAATATTATTGTAAAACTGTAAAAATTAAATTAAAAAAATTAAATTCTTAAAAAATATATATATATATATAATGTAACTTAACACAAAATTGTGCATGAGTGTGCTCAGTGTAAATTCGGATAGCTTTTTGCGTAAACATAATATCTATAGTATAAAATAATCATTGGCAAAAGTAGCGTTCATTCATTCCGTGACAAAAAAATATTCACATTCTTTTATTTTTACCCGACCACGTAGTTACTCGTAAAAGGGATAAATTGGACCTTGCACCAGAATGAAGGCTAATCTTTAACCCGAAAAAATTTACGATTCCTGCGAGAATCGCGAAATTCAGCGTTTTACGCGAACGGAGTCGCGAGCGTCCACTAGTTTCCAATAAATTAAGCGTGCATATAGTACTTGTACAGGTTACTGTGTCGTGGGAAACAAACATTACGCAAACAATAAAAATGAATAAATACTATGACCTAACAAAGGTACCTACCTACCTACAAAAAATAAACTAAAAAAGGCTATGTGATCATCGTCATTATCAGTTACTAACTGTCGCCGCGCGTTTTTACCTGCGTGGTTCCCGTTCCCGTAGGAATACGGGGATAATATATACCCTTTCTCGATAAATGGGCTATCTAACACAGAAATAATTTTTCAAATCGGACCAGTAGTTCCGAGATTTGCGCGTTCAATCAAACGAACAAACTCTTCAGCTTCATAATATTAGTATAGTATACATGTCGAAGTCTCCCTCATAGCAGGGGATTTAAAGCTTTGACCCACCACGCTCCTTTAATGCGAGTTAGCGGGTTAAAATAAATATATAATAAATGAGTTAAAAAAGTTAATTATAAAGAATGGAGTTAAAGACAAAATTGTGCATGTGTTATAATAGGCTACAAGCTATTTTATATATTCGGATCACTTTTTACGGTGATTTTGTAGGGACGTAACCGATCTATAGTATACAATTATCATTGTCATTGTAATCAATACTAATATTATTAAAAGGTAAAGTTTGTGGTACTGCAGGAGGTAATTTTTGGATCTACTTGAAAATTGTTTTACAACTAGAAAGCCACGTTATTTGTGAGTATCGTAGGCTATATTTTATCCCCGTCTTCTCACTGGAACGGGAACTACGCTGGTGAAAGCACGTTGTGTTTGCTAGTTTTAATTAACGTCAAACATGTGGGTACCTACAAACCTACCAGTGCTAAACGCCCCTTGTTTGTGTGCCTATGCAAGAACTTTAAGATTATTCTTGTTATGTATCGCTAATGGTTCAAGTAATTATATTAAGATAATCTACAATATAACATTTAATAGTGCAGTTTTGGAAATGTACTTAATTTTTGTGGTTACTATGACAACTTTTTGCGGGTGAACGTAAAAAGGAGACGGTTCATTTCAGGTCCACTCTTTATTAAAATTTATTAAAGTGAATAAATCCAACAAAATAAAAAAATAAAAATCCAAGTTTTGAGATATATCAAGATGGCGCCCTTAAGGCAACTATGATATGACAATATTATATGGCAAACGTCAAATCGATTGCGTGAAAACGTCATCTATCCGCCATTATTACACTTATTAGTGTTGCATTTCTTGGAAGATATTGAATATAATTTCGAAAGAATTAAAGTAAATTCGTAGATTTGTATAATCAAAAATAGTTGAAAAAAATATCTAGGGTACAATGACTGATCCTGGGCTCCATACAATTTTGGACAATCTCCTTTGAATTTTTGGAACTCAACTTTCTCTAAGTCTAAGAATAAAAACACTGAATAAATTGAACAATTTGTACTTGGGCACAGAGAACATATATACAAGCATGGGTTAAAAATTAATGCATAGGAATAATTAGATAATAAAATTCGAGACAACTTACTTGACTCTCTCAGGCGGTCGGTCGGTTGCAAAGTTAGCTTTTCATATAATTTTGTTATAAGATAAAATAAAGGAATAATTAATCCGAACACCATTATTGTAAAATAATCTTTTCACTGGTCTACAATAAAAATGTCTTCCAAATAATGTTACTTTACTTACTCCAACCACGCTATTAGTTGACAAGTAAATGTCATTCTAGTATATTCTTGCGATACTTGACATTTCCGAATTTTGTGATTCTACCCTCATTTAGTTTAGTAATCATTGTTCCATCCTATATGACTAAAAAATAAACGTGTTAAGAATGTAAACAAAAAAAAATATTTTTTATAGCTAAATCTTAAAAAAAATATGAATAATCATCACCTGCTTCGTTTTTGTTCTTCGGGATCGAAAAAAAGTTTTTGGCGAGCACATTACAAATATGTAAACGTATTGAACTGTCCAAGTCAAAATATATCTTTATAACATAAAAATGGAACCGATTTCAAAGACGTATTTCAGTTATTTTGATTTTTAACCGACTTCAAAAAGGAGGAGGTTCTCAATTCGGTCGGTATTTTTTTTTTTTTTTTTATGTATGTACACCGATTACTCAAAGACGCCTGGACCGATTTCAAAAATTCTTTTTTTGTTTGAAACGGTATAGTCCCCATTTGGTCCCATTGCCATCATGACAAGATCTGATGATGGAATCCTGGAGAAATTGAGGGGAACTTTCGAAAATTATATGGGTGTCTAATGTGTTTGTAAACTTTTCCATTTAGTACCTTTGAGAAATACAAAATTATGAAGGTTTAAAATCGATCTGATGATGGAGTCATAAAACAGACGAGGGAACTCCTTGGCGATTTACAGCAGTTACCTTGTGTTTGGGCTTGATTAATTTGTATTAATGAGAACTTTCCACATAGATAGGTTGTGACTGTCATTTAGGGGTTTGGTGATGAAGACCAAGGACAATTAAGGGAACTCCTTAACAGTTTACAGTAACTACCTTGTGTTTGGCCTTGATTAATTCGTATTGCTGAGAACTTTCTACCTAGATGAGTTGTGTCTGTTATTAGGGGTCTGATGATGAAGACCAAGGTCAATGAAGGGAACCCCTTGACGGATTACGGTAGCTACCTCGTGCTTGGGCTTGATTAATTTGTATTGCTGAGAATTTTGTACCAAGATGGGTTGTGACTGTCATTAGGTGTCTGATGTATTCGTTTGAGATGAAATTTTACACTAAAAATTGAAAAATAATAAAAATTTTAATAAAAAAAATACAACCGACTTCAAAACCTAAAAACGTACCCACTAAACTAAAAAGCGAAAAATAACATCATAATATGTTCTACCTGCTGATCAGTATGAAGTTGGTGCTTAGCCGGTGTTGTCTTAATTTAAGCCATTTCTGACAGGACCACATGAAACAACACTGTCTGCAAAATCTAAATCTATAAGATATGCTCACATGGCTTGAATTAATACATCACCGGCTTAGCATCGCCTTCATACTGATCAGCAGGTAGAACATATTATGATGTTATTTTTCGCTTTTTAGTTTAGTGGGTACGTTTTTAGGTTTTGAAGTCGGTTGTATTTTTTTTATTAAAATTTTTATACTTAATACAAAACTAGTAAACTGTTTTTCATGAAAATGAAACCAAGAATAATTTTCAAAATTGGTTAATAAATGACGAAGTTATGAGGTAACAATCGTCAAAGTCAAAGTCAAAAGTCAAAAGTCAAAATTCATTTATTTCAATTAGGCTTTTGACAAGCACATTTGAAAGGTCAAGATATGTCATAATTTAATTGAATTTAATGGTGAATAAAAAAAACATACGGGTCGAAATAAGAATTTCCTCCTGTTTTCTGAAGTCTGTTAAATATTCAGATTATTTTTGTTTCTTTTGTTTTGCCTATAATAAAAATACCAACCAACTATTTTAACAACATAAAGGCTGAATTACATATTTTAGTTGCAAACTATGTGAGCAGGTTTAAGCAATTGGCTGAGGGGTTATAAAACGTCGACTCGTTCTGCAGTGATAAACAGTGGAGAGAATCGGTAAATCCAACAACTTGGGAACAGATTCCACGAGTGGGCCTAGCCATGCGACCGAGTGAAGAGAAATAGGCAAAATGTCGTCCAATGGCGGGGTAGATGTCCCATCTATTTTGGTAATCATGGAAATTACTCCAAAACTGTTGGTGTTAGATAATTTTTACAATAAGATTCATAAAGAAGGGGTTATAAAAATATTAATTCGTGAAACTTAATCTTGTCATTTTAAATTTCAGCCAAATCGGTTCAGCAAAGTAGTTGCGGCGTTAATGAGTAACAAACATCCAAACATACATCCTACAAACTTTTGCTTTTATAATATTAATAGGACTATATACTTTGATCCCTGAAAAATTCATGTTTAGCACGGATACTTTGAAGTATGACGGTAATTCTTTGAAGTTAGAGGGCAGAGTTTTCACGGACGAAGTCGCGGAAGATGATTAACTCTGAAAATCAGTGCTGCATCCTTTTTTTAATTGAAAGTATGTGGCAAAATGCTGAGTTGGGCCCTTTTTCTAGGTTATGCCACACATTACGGGGAATTCTTTATTGCTCCACTGTTTGAGTGGACAACTAAGCCATAATATAATTTAGATATTAATAATGTTATATGTGGCATTACTTAAAAATAAAGGACTCGTCTTTCTTTCTTTCTTCTTCTTTCATTAATCTATTATTATTTCTGACCTAAAACGAGACTGTTGCATTGTCCGGTGGCAAAATGGCAGCGACTTTCATTTTTTAAATTTAACTTCAATATCCACATGAGGTATCAAGTTTTCGATATCTCTTACAAGCAATGATAATTTTATATTATAGATCGGTTACATCCGTACAAAATCACCGCATAAAGTGATCAGAATAGGCTACAACACTGAGTGCACAATTGCACAATTTCGTTTTTAATTCCATTCAATATTTATGTATATATAGTTTTTACACTTCCTGAACACACAACTAAAAAAGCTGAAACCGGTAAGTGGCTCAAGTATGCCTCTCTGACAGAGAGTTACATATTTGTACCTTTTGCCGTGGAGACCCTTGGGCCATGGAGTCGCAGTGCCAAAAAATTTTACCGTATCATTTCACCGCGGCTAGTTGCCACGACTGGTGACAGAAGGGCTGGCTCATTTTTTGCGCATAGGATCAGCCTGGATGTCCAGCGCGGAAATGCAGCCAGTATTCTTGCCACCTTTCCACGTGGGCATGATTTGTATAGTTACGGATACGGAGCCCCGTAAGTGTGATAGCAGAAATTAGAAAAAAAATAATCAGCAATATTTAATAATCTGGTGCTTGATAAAAAAACATAAAAAACTAAAGAGATTCTTTCGTCTGTTCTGTTCGTCGCTAGGTAAGGCAGAAGTACGAAATTGCCTCTACCGGGCGAGCAAATGTTGTTTGATGACGTCACGGCGTTAAACGCGAGCTGATCACCGCGTGCTCACTTTAAAATTCTGTATATTGGGAATTAATTAACGTATCGGAATAATTCCTTCACGAGTATTTTTTGATTTCAACGGAGAATACAGAAAGATAAAATTTAAAAAATAGTTAACATTATTATTCATTGCCGCTCGTTTATTGGACCCCCCAGCTATTTTCATACAGGACCCCACCAAGGCAAGCTACGCCACTGTATTATTTGTTTAAATAACGTTCGTTGTTGACCACAACTAACATTAAGTTAACTATAAATTGCGTCATTTTTCATGGTCTACGAGTAGTAACACATCTAACAGTAATTAATATCATTGCTTAGAAGCTATCTCTGATTACTCATGTCATCTATTCTAACTTTGGATGATATAAAATAACTTACCACGTGGATTCAGGTTAGTTTTCATTTATATTATTTAACTTTCAATCCCAATGAAACCAAAACGTTCTCCATGAAGTCGTGCGCGCGGGACATCGTTACCCTCCTCCCGGCCCGCGCAGACCATCGGAAATGTTACCAACGAATTTGCCAAGTTATAGCCACCGATGATATAGTTACTCCATTGGGAAAAGGGGTTGTTTAATAAAACTACTTTTAGTTTTTATAACACGCGACGTTAGAGGTTTTGTTCTCAATGAATAATTACCGGTTTTCTATTTCGTACCAGTGGGAACCGTAGAATAATGACAACGTCGCCGGCGGCGGGAAAAATGTGAAAAACGCGACAAAATGACGTTTTCACTGTCGTTTCGCGCACTTCCAACGACCTTTCACTTGTATACGTGAAGCAAACACTTTAAAAGAATCTCTTGCAGTGAAACGTATCCTTATTTTCCTGCACGGTTATTATGTATCTCTGTGTAGCAGTGGCGAAGGATTTAGATGAAGGTAAGGCGTCCAAAGGAAAAGGAAATTCACACAGCAATGAATATGCATACACTTTTATAGGTAACCCGGCGGGAATCGGCTTGAATGAACTCTTCGCCGCTGCTGTGTAGGTACTATTTAAATAATGAGTCACTAGTTCGGGAAGGTTTAGAAATAAAAAAAAAAGTGTGTGTCAGCTCCGATGCACGAATGGAGTTTACTCTTTCAGATCGACTGTCTAAATAAGTGTATGTTGCCCCGCACCATACACTATGTACGTCTCAATACTGACGCCTGAAAAGTGAAAGGTGCGCAGAATAGGTTGCGCACAAAAAACGTAACGCTGTCATTCGTTCATTGAATTTTACTGCCCATATTTTTTTCATACCGGAGGCTATAGTAGGTATTTCTATGTAACAAACGTCATCCGGTGCTTACTGGTGGATATCATACAGTATGTAGATGACATTATGTCAATTGATTTGATGTTTATTTTAATAGGTTGATAATAACGACCAAATCTATACCAATATTATAAAGCTAAAGAGTTTGTTTGTTTGATTGAACGCGCTAATCTCAGGAATTACAGGTACAATTTGAAAAATTCTTTCAGTGTTAGATAGCCCATTTATCGAGGAAGGCTATAGGCTACATATTATCCTGATATTCATACGGGAACAGGAACCACGCGGGTGAGACCGCGCGGCATCAGCTAGTAGTGAATATGCCAGCAGGTAGGTAATGAATGAATTTCGCGCGCGATTACAACAATGCCATAGAGACGTAGACTATCAGTCCTATGTTGAACTGAATAACAATAGTAGATATATCAATGGAATGAAGCTACGGCGTCTAATTTGAAATGAAGTGTGAAAATCACTTTTCTTTTGTTTATTTTTACGCACGCAAATGAGGGGTGTTATAAGTATGACGTGTCCGTCTGTGGTACCATATCTCCCGAACGGATGAAGCTATTTCAATTTAGTTTTTTTTTTTTATAAAGGTGACTTACGGGCGAATGTTCTTAGATATGTTTGTCGAAAATCGGTTGAGCCGTTTAAAAGTTGTGGGGGGTGATATGGTGAAGAATAACCGAATGTCTGCAAATATACTCGAGTGCGGTCTCAAAAAGGGAATATTGATGACTTGTTCGAGAGTGTAATTAATAATTTTATGGGTTTTTTAAAATTTAAATTTTTTGTTATTCGTGGAGCCGTTCAGAGCTTAGTCTATGTGACTCCGGAGTCCGGATATCGAGGTTCTGGATACAAATTTAAGTTCTCTTTAGTATGAATGTAAGGTACTTACTCGTATATTAAGGTTTTTTCATTTGTAGAGAGTTAGAGGCCAAGACAGAGCAATATTGAGTCACGCGACACGCACTGAGATGTTTGTAGTTATCGTAATGTGGTATTTGAACAAGTGTCAAGATGATATATAATCGAATATGTATATCAATTACATGTATATGTGATAGCCCAGTGGATATGACCTCCGCCTCCGATTCCGGTGGGTGTGGGTTCGAATTCAGGCATGCACCTCCAACTTTTCAATTGTGTGCATTTTAATTAAAAATGTGATGGACTTGCCAATGCACAACTTTAAGCAATGTGTTAAAAAACATTTACTTAGTCGAGGTTACTACACTATTGATGAGTTCCTTAACGACAAAGGTGCTTGGAGGCCATGGGATCAGCTTCCACCTTCACACAGGAAGTAAAACTATAAGAAATGTAAACAGTAATTGTTATCAATTGTAAATTATAATACTGTATGACTTTTTCAAAAGAGCAACTGTTGAGTTTCTTGCCGGTATCTTCTCAGCAGAACCTGCCTTTCGAACCGGTGGTAGAATCTTTACAAATAGTCAACTGACGTGTCAAAAGTGCTTGTAAACTGAGCCTACTTGAAATAAATGAATTTTGAATTTTGAATTTGAATTTTGAATTTTGAATTTGAATTTAAAGGGTATGGAGCTTCGACCCACCACTGCTCCTATGTGCGTTTTGAGCTCAGACTAAGGACCTGCCTTCTTTACAATGGTGCTATAGACCCTGAACCAAGTGTGAATCTCAGGATCCTCGCTCTTCCTGCTTAAATTAAAATTGGTATTTTAGCAATAAAAAAGTGTGTGTGTCTGTGTGAGTGTGTGTTTGTGTGTGGGGATGCATGGATGTGTAATTGTTGTTCGTGTGTGTATCAGCGTGATTCTAATAAGCCTTTGTTGCAAATAATTTAATTTATCTCAACATAACTATGTTTACTGTGTCAGTTTTTAATGTAGGTAGTTCCTATAAACCAGAGGTTCCCAAACTTTTTTTCTCATAGGCCACTTTCGTTAAAAGTCGAGGAAATTTTCGTTGCAGCTGAATGAACAGTCACCACGAAATTACAGTATAAAAAATAGTGAGATTTAATTACTTGGTTAATTAATTAATTGATTGTGAGTGGATTACAAAAACTAAAATTGTCCAGGCAAAAAGTAATTTAAGTCATTTTTGATATCTACCAGTGGCGCAGGATGAAATATTGTCGAAGGTAACCCAAACAAAAGGAAATTCATACGGCGTATATAGTTTCTCATATATCCATACATACCTACTATACGTATTTATTACAATCCTTCTACAATTCATCCTTTACGCTGCGGCTACTGAAACGATTTAGCTGAAATTTGGAAAGGAAATAGATTTTACTCTGGATTTACACATTTTTTTTTTTAATTTTCAGCAACTTTTCATTCCGGAAAAATCTATGGTTCTCGCGGGATTTGTAAAAAACTGAATTCCACGCGGACGAAGTCGCAGGCATCAGTTAGTTATGAATATATTGTATGGTTTTTTAAACGGTAACCTACTCACATCACAAGAAAGCAATCTATCCACAATTATTTTACTTAGAAAATTCCTCATTCGGTATGAAACCAGATAAATTTTCGTGGACCCCCGCTTACGAAGTGAAACCCCATTTTTATGACGTCAACGTAGACCCCCGCCGAGTCTTCCGTTACCCGTGGGGGTCCACCTGGATCACTTTGGGAATCGATGCTATAAACGGTATCGCAAGTTCGCTGTTTTGTTTCGTATTCAAATTACGCTTATGCAGTTTCTCAGAAATCAACAGAGGTTCATCACTTACAATGTTCCCAGTGGAAAAGAGACGGAAATAATCTCAACTAACAGAAATTACACAAATAGACGACAATTAACTATGCCCTTTTTCTCCAAAACTACTGTATGTAAAACTTTGAAACTCTGAAAATTTTTAATATAAAAGTCACTTTTCGGGAGCAAGATGAAAAATACGAAAAAAAAAATTCAAACTGCATCATGTGACAGCTCAAATAAAAGGGTTTGTAAAGAGGATCTCAATTGATAAATATAAAAATAATTTTGTAATTTTGTTATCAAATAGTTTCCAATTTCCAATTCCAATCTTATGCCAGCCACTCACCACATCTTATGCTAGCCAATCTCACATGCCTGCAGCACTAACGGCTTGACCGATAAAACTGATCGATCGACATGATCGCGACCAACACACGATCAGTTTTATCGGCAGTCAAGTTAGCGCTACAGGCATGTGAGATCGTCAGTGGCTGACTGGTTTTCATTGATACATAAATACTTGCACTAACAGACTGCATAATGTAAGAATCTGAATATTTACTAATCACTTTTACCCACTCGTGTCGGACATAACACAAAAAGCGATGCATGTATGAACAGAACCCGGCAAATGACGTGCAATGGTAGTCACTTTCCAATCTATGCAATAATTATTTTTTTTTTGTCATCCACGATCAATGATTAACTTAATTGTCTATGAAATTGCTATTTATTTATTATACCTTGTGGACCGATTGTTCAATTAATTGTTTATGATGCATGGTTAATGAGAAATTATGCCTTTCAATTTTAAAGTCAGTAATCCCGACCGAAAACGCCACCTTATAATTTATAGGGTTGTTGACTCATAACAAATTTAATAATATAAAGAATATTAATTTCACATAGTACTTGGAATAAAGGTCGAAATACACCAATTTTAATAAAATTTAGTAAAATATCAAGTTAAAAATTACGTATTTTATCAAACATTTCATCTCTTTTTCCAAAATTCAAAAACACTCTCCGCTATTTCGTGACGTCATAGTCTTAATAGACATTATAATATATACACGTCAAATCAAAGGATGTCAAATCTTTTATTTAAAACGATATAAATGCTTCAACCCAACTTTTTCTAATTACTATAATTTCGGTAATTATTATACTTTCGGTGTAAAGTAAATATTTAAAGACATGATTTTTAATAAAAAACTGAAAGGAGAAAACTAGTAAACAAAACGTACGCAACGTTAGTGGCGCAGACAACGACGACGCTTTTTTGACGTCCGTTAAAAAAACTCTCGTGCGAATGGCTTAGAGTTTAGAATTATCTTTACTCTGGAACTACCTACTTTTACAAACTTATAGAAAGACTATTGTATGTACCAGCAAACGCAGAGTAGGACGCCCTCCAGCTAGATGGTCCGACGACATCAAGAAGGTAGTGGGAAATGGCTGGATGAGGAAGGCGGAGGATCGTGTGTGGAGGCGCGGTCTTCGAAAGGCCTATGTCCAGCAGTAGACGAATACAGGCTGTTGATTGATTGTCTGTTAGTAAGAAGTATAGGTAGGAAGTACCTAGGTATAATAATATAATATAGGGACCAGTGGCGAAGGATAGAACTTTGACGAAAGTAAGCCGTCCCAAAAAAAAAGGAAATTCATACCACTTGGTTTCTCATACATCATTACAATAATGAATATGTATGTATGGACTGTTTAAAAGGTAACCCGGCGAGAATCGGCCTGTATGAACTCTTCGCCGCTGGTAGGTACCAACGTCTTGACTAAATGTATTTGAGGCAGAATGCGAATGCGCAGAAATACTTATTTAGACTCAACTAAAATAACTCAAAAGAAAGAAAATAAACTTATTCAAATCTAAATGTAAAAAACAATACCCTACACTAATGACAGCATGTCTGTCTGTAACCCTTAAAAAGAAAGGGTGTACAGCTCAGCATATGCCGTGTTCTACATAAAAGCGTAATACATTAATAATAATAATAATATTAATAAATAATATTTATTAGTGCAATTAAATTAAGTTTAAGATAAGATAAAGCTGTGACCACCACGCCGTCAGTCAGCGGCTAGGCGGTAGGGTGTTGTTGTGGCTGCAGAATATCAACATGCACGCGCCCGAGTGAGGCCTCGGAGCGTGACCTAGTTACGCTCGTCAGTGTTTGAGAAAAAACCGGACAAGTGCGAGTCGGACGCGCCCATCGAGGGTTCTGTAGGGTTCTGTACGTAAGGCTCAGAGAAATGATACAGCAATCGAATGCGAAGTTTAAAGCATAATAATATAGACCCTGTTATGAGATTATTTTGTGGTGTGTAAGAACTTGTGGTCTTGATGTCACTTGCCAAACATAGTTGTAAGTCAACAGGATACTTCCTGTTGACTACCCTATGAGTATTGATTCCCATAAGAATATCGATATAAGCGTTTTTTTGCTGAAAAAAAAATGGTTTTCTTTAAAAAAACTGAGGAGTTTGATTTTTCACAACTTCATGAGACTGTGGAGACCTGTCTTCTGAGTAAGTTGGTAGGTATACGGTTTAAATTTGATACCTCCACGCATTCCCGAATTAAAGAGTCTTGACAGGCAGACGGACAACAAAGTGATCTTAAAAGTTCAGTTTTTTCCTTTTGAGGTACCTGCGGAACCCTAAAAATTAACCCTCGAATGTTCATTGTTGTCGGCCTTATAAGGACGCGAGTAGTGCCATAAAAGTAAACAAGTTTGAATACATGAATTCGCTCGGCGCTGCAGCCTTGCTCAGAGGGCCGAGGGCTCGCGCGGCGCCGGCCGGCACGCGCCGCCCCGGTCCGGCGCCGGACGGACACGTGCCGCTCCGGTCCCGTGCCGGCGCCGGCGCTGCCTGCGAGCCCTCGACCATTCGTCGGTGATGCAATTCGCTCTGGGGCAGATTTAAAAATAGAGCGGAGACAGTGAGATCATTCCTCGAAATGTAATAAAATTAGTGTGAAAAATAGAAGCTCGCGCGCGGTGCGCATTCCCGAGCCGGGCGGCGCGCCCACGTCCCCCAGAATAGCCGCACTGCCTCGCGCTCGCGCCCGCCGCTCCGGGTTGGGTTACGCCGGCGGGCGCGCACTAGCCGACTAGCCACTCGCTGCTGACCTTGCTGCGTGAGCGTCTGCGTGAAGCGCTGCTCCGTGCGCTGCTCCGTGCGCTGCTCGCGCCGCTCCGAGCGCTGCTCCGCCCAGCGCTGCCGCTCCATGCCACTCGACACTGCACCGAACTCACTGCTCGCTCTCGGTCCGCGGGGCCGCGATCGCACGCCACTGCGATAGACTCAGTACTGCGCTAGTGCACGGGTTCATTTAGCAGAAGTCAAATCATTACCAGCTCCGACAACCAAGACGTCGGTCGATTGCGAATTCTTAGCGGATAGTGCGGAGCGCGCGCGCAGCGGCACTCGCAGGCGGCGGGGGGCGGGGCGCGGGGCGCGGGGCGCGCGCCGCTCTCGAAATACGGCGGCTATTTCGAGCGCCCCTCCCCCGCCGCGCCGTGCTCCCCCGCACCATACTACAAATATTTATGTCATTATAATTAAGTTAATACATCCAAATAATATAAACTCAGTTAGGAAGTATCGTATAACAAATATTATTATTATATACAGTTGCGAAAAAATACGAGCCAGATCCAGATATTACTGTAGCGTACAGTGGCGGATCCTGGATGTTTTTGAGGGAGGGGGAGGCTTGATCCTGATGAGGGTAGTTTTTATCAATGAAACAATATAAAAACGGCCGAATGCGTGTCGGGCTACACGCATGTAGGGTTACGTAAATTGAATCCTACTAATATTATAAACGCGAAAGTTTGTATGGATGTTTGGATGTATGTTTGGATGTTTGTTACTCTTTAACGCCGCTACTACTGAAGCGTTTTGGCTAAAATTTGGAATGGAAATGTATTTTACTCTGGATTTATTTATTTATTTAAACAGGCAACAACATTTATGCACACAAAATAATTTACATAATCTATACTAATATTATAAAGAGGAAAACTTTGTTTGTACGTTTGTTTGGTTGTAATGAATAGGCTCAAAAACTACTGGACCGATTTTAAAAATTCTTTCACCATTCGAAAGCTACATTATCCACAAGTAACATAGGCTAAATTTTATTTAGGAAACCGAACCGGTGGTAGAATCTTTACAAATACTCAACTGACGTGTCAAAAGTGCTTGTAAACTGAGCCTACTTGAAATAAATGATTTTTGATTTTGATTTTGATTTTGAAAAAAATAGGGTTCCGTAGGATATTTGGGTTTTTTGGACATAAGGTGTAAATAATCAACCAGAAAAGTTACTTATCTTGCGTATGCTGCCTAAACTATAAAAGATAGAACCATAAAATGTTTAAATTAATTGTAGATCTTATAAATATCTACAAAAAAGTCCGCGACACACTTTACCTATCTATATCATAGAAACAATATAAAAACGGCCGAATGCATCACAACAACCATTTTTTTTATTTAAAAATTTACATTTTTTTTGGACTATATTTAAACGCATTTATTTAACTCATGCTAATAATGTTTATCAAAATAAACTATTTCATCATCTAACTATATTACTATACTAATATACTAATATATACTCTATACTTTATACTTATTTATCATTAATATTATAAAGAGGAAAACTTTGTTTGTATGTTTGTTTCTTTGTAATGAATAGGCTCAAAAGCTACTGGACCGATTTTAAAAAATCTTACGACTAAAGCAGATCGTTTTAGAATTAAAAAGGTTGATTTCTTGATTATTTTGATGCGGAGAATTAAATAGGCTACAAATTCGATTAATGGAGGAATGGCTAGCAACTTTTGTACGGCAGCAAGGTGTAGGAAATAAGTTGTTCTTGCGAACTTTGCAATTAATGCTAATTGATTTATTTTGATAGAATTGTTGGTAGTCTCATCTATACTTATAATAAATCTGTAGAGAGGTCAATTCTGTACATGAAATATATTTCCAAAATAACTATCAGGGGGTGATTAGTGATCGATACTGATGCCGAAAATGCAATCAGTAAAATTTTTGTCTGTCTGTCTGTCTGTCTGTCTGTCTGTCTGTCTGTATGTTCTTTATAGAAACAAAAACTACTAGACGGATTTTAACGAAACTTGGTACAATTATTCGTCATACTCCTGGGCAGGTTATAGTATACTTTTCATTACGCTATGATCAATGATCAATTTTTTAAGTTTCCGTCGCGTGTACAGCCTTAATGATTAAAGCTACATAGAAATCATGTATGACGGAAATGTTCTCCTTAAAATTATCTATAAAACACATTAGCATATATATCTCTATCTTTTATGGTTGACTCACAATAGCACGTGTAACTCCCGATAGCTTAGCAGTTCGGAGCTTTCTAATTAAATTTGTCTACTCTTATGTTTCTAACTCTCATCACTCATCCCTAACTAAAAAAGTTAACATTATTACCTATTCAATAAAAAAAGAATCATAAAAATCGGTAAAGAATCACCAAAGTTATACAAGAAATACGCTAAGCCATCGCGCGTGCATACTAATTCATGCTATATGGATTATTTTTGTGTAACGGTTGCTCGACGCGACTCGCGGGGGGGGGGGGAATAAATAAAGAAGTGCAGCCTTAATTAGTAGGGTAGGGGTAGGGTAGGGTAGGGTAGGGGTAGTGTAGGGTAGGGGTAGGGTAGGGTAGGGGTAGGGTAGGGTAGGGTAGGGTAGATACCCCTATGTAGACCAGGGGTAGGGTAGGGTAAGGGTAGGGTAGTGGTAGGGTAGGGGTAGTTGAAAGTTTACAACGACTTTCACGCGGACGAAGTCGCGGGCGTCCGCTAGTTGTTAATAATTTTGTGAAGTAATATCAAGTCAGAAAGCTTACGTCGAATATACAGATAATCTAGTATGAAGTTTAGTTCGTCAGCATAAGAAAAGTTGTTTTTTTTTTTATTGAGAAAGAATACAAATACCATAAATATTAATGCGATAATCGAGCCATCAGGAATCAGTCGGGATGATGGCAAGAGACCTGATGGATTGACGCTGGTTCCCTGGGAAATGGGGCGGGCCCTAATGTGGGACGCTACATGCGTCGACACATTAGCACCGTGTCATATCAGGGAGACAGAATCAAGACCGGGAGCCGCAGCAGAAAAAGCTGAAACCGGTAAGTAGCTCAAGTATGCCTCTCTGACAGAGTTACATATTTGTACCTTTTGCCGTGGAAACCCTTGGGCCATGGCTTGCCAAAAAATTTTACCGAATAATTTCACCGCGGCAAGTTGCCTCGACTGGTGACAGAAGGGCTGGGTAATTTTTTGCGCAAAGGATCAGCCTGGCTGTCCAGCGCGGAAATGCAGCCAGTATTCTTGCCACCATTCCACGTGGGCATGATTTGTATAATTAATAGGATAAGTTAGCTTAAGTTCCATATTGTATTCTTTCTCAATAAAAAAAGAAAAGTTGATCAGTTCCTTGTTGAATTTATAAAACAGTATTCTTAAAAATCGTCTTTTTACAGACTCAATTGGATCTAGTATAAGTTTTTTGATAAGGAGACCAAACTGGGGAACCATACTCAATGATACTTCGAATAAGACTCTTATAAAGATGCAAAATACTTAAAGGGTTTTTAAAGTTTTTGGTGATTCTGAAAAAAATCCCATCATTTGGTTGACCTTCGTGATAATGTTATTTATGTGTAGCTTGAATGTTAAAGCTGTATCAAAAATTATTCATAGACCTTTAGTATAATAAATAAATTAAATAAATGTAAGGAAAGTGTCCTTACATTTATTTAATTTATTTATTGTACAAAAATGTTACAGTTAATAATATGTACCTTAAGCGAAATCTTTACTTAAGTATATTAATAAAGTTGAATGTTTACATGTACAAATTACATATACAAATTATATTTAACAGTATAGTAGGTAGCTAAATAGGTAGGTAGTAAGTAAATTTTTACTGCAATATCAAGTTTTACAATCTATGTATTTTTACATTACGAAAACAGGGGAAGATTGATTGATTACCCATTAATTTTAGTGTAAAACCAAATATAACTTTTTATTGAGTAGTCCGATTTTGATAATTCTTTATTTATTTTATAGGGTATATTCCGAAGATAGTTTCATATAAATATGAAAAAACAATTCGGAACCTAAAGCTAGGAAAACGGTAGATGACTGATTGTCGGCCCATTAGTTAGACCGCCTTGAAAGTGATCAATAGATAGAAAATATTAAAAAAATTTAATAAAAAAATTCAACCGACTTCCAACTCAAAAAATAATTTTAACTAAAAAGCAAAAAATAACATCCTACCTATGTGCTACCTTCTGATCAGTTTGAAGGCGGTGCTAAGCCTGTGGTTCTTTCAGAAACAGCTTTAATTAAAACACGACACTGGCTTGGCACCGCCTTCAAACTGATCAGAAGGTAGCACATAGGTAGGATGTTATTTTTTGCTTTTTAGTTAAAGTTATTTTTTGAGTTGGAAGTCGGTTGAATTTTTTTATTAAAATTTTTATTTTTTTATTTTTAGTGTTAGCATACCTACTGTGTGTGTACAGTCACAATCCATCTAGGTGGAAAGTTCTCATCAATACAAATTTATCAAGTCCAAACACAAGGTAGCTACTGTGAACCGTCGAGGAGTTCTCTTCACTGTCCCTCGTCTTCATCACCAGACCCTTAATACAGTCATAATCCATCTAGGTGGAAATTTCTCATCAATACTAATTTATCAAGTCCAAACACAAGGTAGCTACTGTGAACCGTCGAGGAGTTCTCTTCACTGTCCCTCGTCTTCATCACCAGACCCTTAATACAGTCACAACCCATATAGGTGGAAAGTACTCATCAATACAAATTAATCAAGCCCAAACAAAAGGTGACTGCTGTAAATCCTTGACGAGTTCCATTGTCTGTGTTTCGGCTCCATCATCAGATCAACTCCAGACCTTCATAAAAATGTATTGGTTTAAAATACCTTATGGAAACACTAACAAACACACTAGCCGTCTGTATAATTTTCGAAAGTTCCCCTCAATTTCTCCAGGATGCATCATCATCAGATCCTGACATGAAAAAAATGGGACCACCCTGGAAGTAAAACAAAACAAAAAAAGAATTGTCAAAATTGGTCCATAATTGACGGAATTATCGCTGGACATACATAAAAAAAAAAAAACATACATACAGCCGAACGTAGAACCTCCTCCTTTTTGGAAGTCGGTTAAAAATAAATTCTTTCGCTTATTAGTTTTCTGCATACGTTTGTATTTTTGAAGTGGGTAGTATTTTTAAATTATTTTTTATATAAATAGCATAGATATTTTTTAACAATATAAATAATTTTGTCCCCGCACCAAAACATTTCTGATTTTAAATAACATAAAAAAACATGACTTTAAAAAAATCATCAAAATCGGAGCTGTTTCTGAGGATTTCCTGCATTTGCTCGTTCTATGTATTATTTGACTCCACTAATTTTCATCACGATAAAAACCATGGCTCCCGTGGAATTTATAAAAAACGGAATTCATGCGGACAAAGTCACGGGTGTCCGCTAGTTATGCAATTAAATTGAGTGGCTCAATAAAATTTAATATTTTGAAAAACCCCCGAAGGTCATGAAATTATTAATTACACTGTTCTCGATCAATCCATCAATATTCTCTTCCACATGCGCTTTCATTTGAGACTCCTCTCGAGTATATTTGCAGACATTCAGTTATTCTTCCCCACTTTCATCCCTCACATCTTCCAAAATCGGCTTAACCGATTTTCATCAAACATGTCTAAGAACATTCGCGCATTATGTCACCTTTATAGAAAAAGAACTAAATTGAAATCGCTTCAACAGTTCGGCCGGTGCCACAGACTGACAAACAGACAGACACGTCAAACTAATAACACCTCTCTTTTTGCGTCGGGGGTTAAAAAAAAGAAAGGGAGAACAGTGAAGGAGTGAAGAAATTAAAGAAAGGGCGACACATGCTCTTTATGATATAATTACAGAGTAACCAGAGTGAAGTTTTTAAGAAATTAAATATCACGTGTCACAAACGGTGAACGAAAACATCGTGAGGAAACCTGCACACCAGAAAATTTCTTAATTCTATGCGTGTGTGAAGTCTGCCAATCCGCATTGGGCTAGCGTGGTGGACTATTGGCCTAACCTTTCTCATTCTGAGAGGGGCCTAACCCCTCACATTCTGAGAGGAGACTCGAGCTCAGCAGTGAGCCGTATATGGGTTGATAACGAACCAGAGTGAGTTTTTAAAAGCAGTGGGGTGGGTGAAGTCGGCGAGAACCCCTAAAAAAACAAACGACACGCGTGCGCCTCCTTGACATCCACATATTGTTGCTATCTACAAACTTTTTTCATAATTTACCCTAAAAATTTGCAAGGAATATTTATAAAATGAATATTTTCTTCGAATCATTTTAATATTATTGTGTGTACTTTAAGAATTTATATATGTCAGATTACTACATGATGATGAATAAATATGTTGATTATGAAATTATGAAACAATGTTAGGATATTAAGAATAATTATATCTTAATATATAAATGCGAAAGGTCATTCATAACGAGATCTCGAATACCGCTAGACGTACAAAGATGAAAATTAGCAGGGAGGTAGCTTATAGTTAGTAGATAATCGCTAAAACGTATAAAGGCTCTCGCAAGTTTGTATGAAAGTCCTTCATCTTTCATGCTATAAACTTTAAATTTGGCAGTCTTGATTAGTAGCAGGATAGTTTATAGTTCATCATCATCATATCAGCCGATGGACGTTCACTGCAGGACATAGGCCTTTTGTAGGGACTTCCAAACATCACGATACTGAGACATCTGCATCCAAAGAATCCCTGCGACTCGCTTGATGTCGTCAGTCCACCTGGTGGGGGGTCGGCCAACACTGCGCTTACTAGTGCGGGGTCGCCATTCCAGCACTTTGGGACCCCAACGTCCATCGGCTCTTCGAACTATGTGCCCCGCCCATTGCCACTTCAGCTTCGCAACTCGTTGAGCTATGTCTGTGACTTTGGTTCTTCTGCGGATCTCCTCATTTCTGATTCGATCACGCAGAGATACTCCTAACATAGCTCGTTCCATCGCCCGCTGTGTGACTCTGAGCCTTCTTATCAGGCCCATAGTTAGCGACCAAGTCTCGGAACCATAGGTCATCACTGGCAACACGCACTGTTCGAAGACTTTTGTCTTCAGGCACTGAGGAATTTTGGACGAAAATTCCTCAGTTTATAGTTAGTCGACATATATTACAATTTGGCGACGGGGCCAGGTTAAGGAGGTCTAAAGGCTCTCGTAAGTTGGTACGAAAGTCCTTAATTTTTTATGCTGCAAACTTGAAAACTAGCAGTTTGTAAAGGTCCGTTAAAAATTAATTTTACCCCAGCACATAAAACGCGCTCTTAGTCCAATCCAACCAACCGTCTTCGCCTGCCCAAGCTTTGGCCGGGTATCTTAACTAAGAACTCGTATATATGCGCGGCCTCCTGTCCGAAAGAATAGTAGATTGTTATACAAGGGGCTAAAAAGACCCATTATAAACGAGGTATTTTTAGGGCCCTCGCCTTACGTCTCGGACGTAAGGCGAGGGCCGCTAAATAGAAACCGAGTTTATGATGGGTTTAGCCCCACGTGTTACACTCTGCTTTTCACTACGATTGCGAGAAAATAAAATAGTCAAGTAATGATTTATTTTAATTGAAAATGAAATGTACAAAGTCTACAATTTTGGATATTAAGGGAGATGCTTTTACCCGGTAACATAAAATCCGACTACTGTGAAGATGAGATTAATCTGTGGATATAATATAGATATAATTTGTCTATTGTTGTATTGCAACTTTTGTAAAATTTTAATTTCCTTTAGCAATTTGTTTTAGATATAATTAGGAATGAGCGTCAATTCGCCAACTAGCTGCAATAGTTTGGCGAGATTATAGCCTGGTAATAAATAATTAAAAAAATAAAATAAATTACAATAAAAACAAATATTTTGTTTGTGTAGCCCATAGGTTAATATACTAATTGGTGTAGCCAATCTCATGCTGGAATATACGCCGCAAATGTACGCACAAAATAATTTTAGTTAGTACTACTCGCCGTCACTAGGTGGCGCTTATCAAGAAATTTACAAGCTAACGAAATGTTCATCCAAAACATATATATGACTATTAAAGAACTGGATTCTTTGGTACTCGACGGACATGTTTCTAAATTTTTGACGCCTAACAACTTTCGTGGTCGAAAGTTGAGGCACCGGAAAAAATCTGTGGATTGGTAGTGGCCATGGCCAAATACCAATATATCAATCTTAACTCAGAGTTAGAGTTATTATTACTATTATTATAGTAACACAATGTTTATGTTTAATTTTGTTAATTTATTTTATGATTGTTAAGTACGATATATTATATAACTCTAAAATTATTGGACCGATTTTATTTAGAAATAGAAATTCTTTCACTATTATTACATAAAACATAGCTACATTTTGACCGAGTAACATATAGTATATTATATTTTTTAGTTCCGTATTCTCACGGGAACGAGAACCACCCGGGTGAAACCGTGGCGGGTCTTCCTCGTAAAATGTATAAAAATACGGATAGCGATACCCCGGCCCACACTATGGGATAGACGAGAAAAAAAAATATCTTCACTTTGGATGTAGGAAAGAAACCCCAAAAATGATTTTATTTTAATTTTTTTATTTTTACCACTTTACTGACGTAATTCATATACCCATGCGTTCATAAACAGCGGAATTTGTTTGTAGTTCTCGTGCTACAAGTACGTTTTTAACCGACTTCGACAAAAGGAGGAGGTTATTAATCGAATATCTCTTTAAATGGCAATCGCTACAAAGCTCATAGCTTTTCTCCTAATTTCGTTATATATCCTACTACTGTGATTTTTTTAACGCATCAATAAAAAACCGCTTAGTTGGTACAGGGCGGGGGACCGCTTGGCTCTAACAAAAAGGAGCCCTTTATATATTACTAACGGATTACTAAATCGCTAAATAGTGTTTCCAGACCCACAATATTTTTTAAAGTCATTTCCCACACTACGAGTATGATATAAATAAGTAAAAAAAAATCATCCTCACTTTGGGGTAACCTGAAAAAAAATATATTTCAAGATTTTATTTAGTAATAGTCTCTGCGCTAAACCGCGGACAGACAGACGAACACACAGACAGTTAAACGGGTTTAATTAAAACATCACTGGCTTGGCACCGCCTTCAAACTGATCAGAAGGTAGCACATATGTAGCATATAAAAATGCTATAACAGTAATACCTTTAAGGCGCAGATCTTTCCTTTCACCATCTAAAATTGTTATGTATCCGACTGCGTCAGAAGGAGATTAATGTTTTTCGAGCGTATGTATGTATGTGTGTATGTCCATTTCTTTGGCATGCCCTACAGCCCAAACGTCTGGACGGATTTTGACATAGGAGGTGTCAAAGTGTCAATAAGTTTGTCAGAAATGTGATAGTAATATGTCACTACCACAATTCTGACAAACTAGCCTATGGGCTAGGGTACCGGTGGGGTACCATATCATGTAGTAAGTAATTTAATTAGATTCTTTTTTATGTATTTTAAACATTAAACACTATTTCCACGATGCGCAGTTCGGTTTTTTTAACCGACTTCAAAAAGGAGGGGGTTCTCAATTCGGTCGGTATTTTTTTTTTTATGTATGTACACCGATTACTCAAAGACGCTTGGACCGATTTAAAAAATTCTTTTTTTGTTTGAAACGGTATAGTCCCCATTTGGTCCCATTGCCATCATGTCAAGATCTGATGATGGAATCCTGGAGAAATTGAGGGAAACTTTCGAAAATTATATAGGTGTCTAGTGTGTTCGTAAATTTTTCCATTTAGTAGTTTTAAGCACTACAGTTTCGTGAAGGTTTAAAATCGATCTGATGATGGAGCCATAAAACAGACGAGGGAACTCCTCGGCGATTTACTGCAGTTACCTTGTGTTTGGGCTTGATTAATTTGTATTAATGAGAACTTTCCACATAGATAAGTTGAGACTGTCATTTAGGAGTTTGGTGATGAAGACCAAGGACAATTAAGGGCCTTGATTAATTCGTATTGCTGAGAACTTTCCACCTAGATGAGTGGTGTCTGTTATTAGGGGTCTGATGATGAAGACCAAGGTCAATTAAGGGAACCCCTTAACGGTTTACGGTAACTACCTTGTGCTTGGGCTTGATTAATTTGTATTGCTGAGAATTTTGTACCAAGATGGGTTGTGACTGTCATTAGGGGTCTGATGTATTCGTTTGAGATGAAATTTTACACTAAAAATGGAAAAATAATAAAAATTTAAATAAAAAAAATACAACCGACTTCAAAACCTAAAAACGTATCCACTAAACTAAAAAGCAAAAAATAACATCATAATATGTTCTACCTGCTGATCAGTATGAAGGCGGTGCTTAGCCGGTGTTGTCTTAATTTAAGCCATTTCTGACAGGACCACATGAAACAACACTGTCTGCAAAATCTAAATCTATAAGATATTCTCACATGGCTTGAATTAATACATCACCGGCTTTGCACCGCCTTCATACTGATCAGCAGGTAGAACATATTATGATGTTATTTTTCGCTTTTTAGTTTAGTGGATACGTTTTTAGGTTTTGAAGTCGGTTGTATTTTTTTTATTAAAATTTTTTATCGACTGAGACCGCAATACGGTCCGGTACTATACAAATAGAAATACGCCTGTTTCCTTGATCTATCCAAAGCTTTTGACTTAGTATCAAATAATGTGCTATGGAAAAAGATGACGGAAGCAGGCCAGGCGGGTAACGCCAGAGTTCTCAATATCATGAGATACCTAATAGTATACAAACCAACTAAGCACAATACAATCAAATAGTGTCAGGTGAGCAATGGAGCTCTCAGATCTGTATAAGTTGGAGTGCAGGGTGAGGCGGGGGGGTTAACCTCGCCCAAGTTCTTCAACTTGTATGTAAATGGGCTGATAGTGGAACTCAGCAAAAAAACCTGTCGGATGCTGGATCGATGGCTTATGCGTCAATAACATAAGCTATGTTGACGACATGGTGATGTTGGGTATTACGGCTGGCTCAATCAGAGAGCTGCTAAAATCCTGTAAAAATTATGCTGTTGCATAATTGGCCAGATATACAACGTGGCCAATAGTGAATACCCAATCTTTAAGACTCCTCGCAAACAAATGCGATATGAACCTAAAGTATTACTCTCAGTGAGACTTCTTTAAGAAGAGTTACCCAATTCAAATATCTAGGTCACTACCTTATGGGGAGCCTTGAGGATCAGGTAGACATAGAAAGATATAGGAGAGTTTTGTCGGCCAGGTGAAACCTGTTAGCAAAGTGTTTTATGGAAGCAAAAATAACCCTACTTAAAGCATATTGCCAAACCTTCTACACTGAGACCGAGAGCCTATAGGACAGGACACCCTAAGGGTGCAATATAACAATGGGTTCAGGATGCTGCTGGGCTTGCCGCGGTGTTGCTTCATCATCATCATTATCAGCCGATGGACGTCCACAGCTGGACATAAGGCTTACAGTTAGCAACCAAGTCTCGGATCCGTGGGTCATCACTGGCAACACGCACTGTTCGAAGACTTTCGTTTTCAGGCACAGAGGAATTTCGGACGAAAAGATTTCGCGGAGTTTCTCAAACGCTGCCCAGCCGAGCTGGATTCGGTGATTCACCTCTTGGATTGAAATTGGATCTATCTAACTGGACTGTGAGTCCTAGGTATTATCTAGCTATATTCGTCTACGATTTCGAGCGCTGAGTCCTGAGATTGCAGTCAAGGGCTAACTTGTCATACAATGAAACATTAATGCACTAGGATTATTTGTCATCTGGAAAATATCCGTAATGATTACAATGAATCGCTGCATTCGTACATGTTATATAGCAACACGTACGAATGCAGCGGATGTGGAGCGGGGGTGCCAGCCTGTAGGTGGCCGATATTTTGGGCGAAATACAGAAAAACAGGCATCGCCCACGGTCGGAGCGGTGCGCTGACTACACAGGTCGGCATCCGAAAGATCGCGAGGCGATCGCTTGCGCAACACAGGTGATTTATTTTGGGAAATTCGGGCAATTGTGGACGCTACACCTAGGGTTGCCAACCGTACTATAATATTATAGTATTGTACTATATTTGCCTACGTACTATGTACTGTATAAGAAATATATATATAGTACGCACAAAATCTATATTTTGGACAATTTTATGAATATTATAGTCGCATCCGAACTTGTCTATCATATCCAATTCCGAAATAAATGAGCTTGAAAAAGGTGAAAAACATAATTCTCTTATTTACCTACTTAAGACAAAAATTTTGTAAAATACAGTGAGTGCAAATAAATATAATTTTTAGAAAAACACGTTTGTTTTTCTAAAAACTTTCATCTTTTATTTACTATAATTTTTATGGCTAAATGTGAAAAATACTATATTTTTCTCAAGAAATGTTGGCAACCCTAGCTACACCTGTCGCTTCTGGGGCGCTATTTGAAAAAAAGTTGGACAAGTGGAACTCGAGTTGTTATTCACCTCCGTGTCCGATTTATAACAACATTATTTTTGGCACCGCTCTCATATTATCGCGTTGTGTACTTACCTACGCTGATACATACAGTCATATACATATTCATCATCATTATCAACCCATATACGGCTCACTGCTGAGCTCGAGTCTCCACTCAGATTGAGAGGGGTTAGGCCAATAGTCCACCACGCTGGCCCAATGCGGATTGGCAGAGTTCACACACGCAGATAATTCAGAAAATCCTCTGGAATGCAGATTTCCTCACGATGTTTTCCTTCACCGTTTGAGACACGTTACATGTAATTTCTTAAAATGCACACAACAGAAAAGTTGGAGGTGCATGCCCCGGACCGGATTCGAACCCATACACTCCCGAATTGGAGGCAGAGGTCATATCCACTGGGCTAACACGGCTACATACATATTTTGTACTAGTAAATGCACCGTAGTTACACCGGGGTAGTTCGCTTTGTGGTGAAATACGAGAATAAATTATAATATTACTAGTGGACGGTCGCGATTTCGTCCGCGTAAAATTCAGTTTTTCACAAATCCCGCGGGAACTATGAATTTTTCGGGATAAAAAGTAGTCTATGTGTTAATCCACATATAAGCTATATTTATTTCAAATTTGAGTTAATTCGGTTCAGTAGTCGCGTCGTGAAAGAGTGACAAACATTCATACCATCAAAATCACCAGTGTTTTGCAAATCTCGGGAAACCATGAATTTTTCGGGACAAAGCGTAGCCTATGTGTTAAACCAGAGTAAAATCTATTTCCATTTCAAATTTCAGCCAAATCGGTTCAGTAGTTGCGGCGTTAAAGAGTACCTAACAAACATCCAAACGTAGTATAGGACTTATGATGTGATTATGTGATAAAGAGTCTTTTTCATAAAAGTTGTCCCGGGGCTAAAACCGGAACTAAAATTGACAGCGCCTTACCCAAATGACAATAAGACCGCCATTACTTCTTTCATGAAAAGGACTTCACACTCGAACTTTGTATTCCTGTATTGAATATATTATTCCGCTATCCAGATATCGCCACCACTTCAGCACACTGTGACTTCAGTCACCTCGATAAGGATGACAACGTACGTAGATATATTGTAATTTCTATACTGTTTAGGCTATAATAGCTCTTGGCTGCAAGTACACCTTGTACTACACCTGTATCTAGAATCGCAGAAACTCAACTTTAAGTATATCTAGTTGAATCGGTTCCGGGTGGTGTGCTTTCAAATCCGGTCCGAGGCATGCACGTCCAACTTTTCAGTTTCGTGCATTCTAAGAAATTAAATAGCACGTGTCTCAAACGGTGAAGAAAAAACATCGGGAGGAAACCTATATAGTACATCCTTAGAGAGTCGCTCGTCCGTCGTTTTTGTCTTCGGGCCCCATCAGGCGCTGGTTCTCGCTGCCCAAATTCCTACCGACGATTCCGAAATTCCTTCCTCAGGGTCCAGCCCATTTAGGAGCTTACACTATCAGTCAAATAATCCAGCTTGTCATACCCCAAGGCCGTTAGGACGTAAAGGTCTGCATTATTGATATTTAGAGATTAGTCATTTAACTATTAGAGAAATAGGCTTCTTCTTCTTCTTTTTTCCGCGTTTGCAACTGAGCATGACGTGTAGCGGTGTCCCGTTTTCCTCCATGCAGGCTCTGTACAGAGGGCTGTCAGTCTTACCTAGAAATAGGCTTATAAACAGCTTTATCGTTTATGGTCATGCACAGAAGCATCTATCCGATAAAACGTCAGTTAGAGAATCGTCAACCGAACGGGATGTAACACCGAGCACTTGGCCGTCTCCCAGATATGTGCGATTTGATTTGTAGTATTCTATGTATAGTTTAATATTGTCGTAAAAGTGACAACATTTATGACAGAGTTTGTGCCAGGCCTGGGAAACTCCGCAGTTTGCATAGCACAGACACGAAGATCCTTTCAAAACTCTTGCGCAACCGGGAACAACAGATCCCTAGAACTACAGACCCCGGGATCCACAGACCCAGGGAACAACAGACTCCGAGAACTGTCACTTGCAGTGTGGCACCCCCAGAAGAGTGCCGGAACCAAAGCCAGCCAACTCGAAGATTCTAATCTCGGTTCTATGAAGACATTTCCGTTAGTTATAAGTTTTAATTTGGTTTAGCTTTGAATATGGGTTTATGTTGCCTGTTTTTGTGGGGGCACTTCGAACGGGGCCCTAGCTGAAAATCTGCACTGTATGCTTTTTGCTGATGGGGAGCGGGGACCTATTGCCACATATCGCCGGGTACCTTCTGATCAATTTGAAGGTGGTGAAAAAACGAAGATTTTGTTCGTGAATTTGGGTGCGATAATAGTCGTTATGTAATTAGTCTGAGCTATAAAACCTCCATGCCGTGATAGCCCAGGGTATGACCTCTGCCTCCGATTCTGGAGGGTGTGGGTTCCGGATCCGGGCATGCATCTCCAACTTTTCAATTGTGTACATTTTAAGAAATTAAATTTTACGTGTTTCTAAACGATGAAGGAAAAACATCAGACAAAAGAGAATTTTCTTAATTCTCTGCGTGTGTGAAGTCTGCCAATCCGCATTTGGCCAGCGTGTTGGACTATTGGCCTAACCCCTCTCATTCGGAGAGGAGACTCCAGTTGATCATGATGATGACAAAGCATAATGCCGTTGCGTTTTATCGAAAGTGAAATAATCTGGAAAAAATAAAGTAAATATCAGAACGGAATGAAACTGGAGCCGTGCTAGGTATGTTATGCTCGATTATTTTCGCTCCAGCCGTGGCGTGGGCGGCCCAGATGCAACCGATCTTTAGTTGCGGCTTATTTATAAAAGCATCGTTTACACGTACAATATTGCGGTGTATATCTTCTTATTATTACTGGCGGACGCCCCGCGACTTCGTCCGCGTAAAAATCGATGCCTACTACTCGATCAAACCCTATTTCACATCCCTCTATTTCTAAGCCTACCCAACCCTACCTTACCCTACCCCTAAACCTACCCTACCCTTGATACCTTATCAAGGGTAGGGTATGGTTAGGTTTAAGTTTAGTTAAAGGTACGTTAAGCCTACATACATTGATTTCAATTTTACACAATGGTTAAGGCAGCGCAATCGAATAAATATATTTGTGTGGAGTTTCGGTCCGACCTGTATGACAAAAACTGTGATAACTCTGCTAATATATGTGATACCAATATAAAATATAGCCGATATCACTCCCCGATAACGCAGTATTCTACTTATGAAAGAGTTTTTGAAATCGGACCAGTAGTTCCGAAGATTACCCCTTATAAAGAATGTTACAAACTTACAAACTTTACCTCTTTATAATATTAGTATAGATGTAGATTTACTAGCGGACGCCCGCGACTTCGTCCACGTGAAAATCTATGTAAACTTTCCACCCCAATTTCACCCCTTCAATTTATATTTTCACGTGTTTTATATACAACTAGCAAACGCCTGCTTCGTCCGCGTGGAAATCGATGTTAACTTATCTCTATTTCATTCTTCATAATGATCGTTAGATTTGTATGGGCGTTCGAACAAAATTGCTAATATCTTTGTTATTTGTGCGTTTATGTTTATATTTCATTTATTAAAAAAATGTTACATTTAATGTAAAAAAACTGTATTAATTTTCATCTAATTACCATAAAATATTGTTATAGATTTTTAAATTTTATAATCTTATTTATTTTTCAAATATCCAGACAATCTTTGCTTTTTATGTATAAACTAGCGGACGCCCGCGACTTCGTCCGCGTAAAAATTTATGTAAACTTCTCTACCTCTACCTTACCCTGCTCGTAAACCTACCCAACCCTACCCTACCCTACCCCTACCTTACTCCTACCCTACCGCTAACGCTAACCCCACCTTACCCCCACCTTACCCCTACCCTAACCCTACCAGTAACCTATCCATACCCTATCCTACCCTACCCCTAATCTACCCTACCCCTAATCTACCCCTACCCTACCCCTACCTTACTCCTACCCTACCGCTAACCCTAACCCTACCCTACCTTACCCTACCCTACCCCTATCCTACTCCTCCCCTACACTATACGTTCCATATCCTTCCCCTACCTTGCCCCTATCCTACACTACCCCTACCTTATCCGTACCCTACCCTACACTTTTCCTAAATTACCCCTACCCTACCTCTATCCTATCCCTACCCTCAGCAAAATTGGTCCAGCCTTTTGTGCGTGGTGCAATGACCAAAAGACTATAATTTCCCAAGCGACTTCTATGCTAATACTATAAAGAGGTAAAGTTTGTGTGGTTGTCGGGGGTAATCTCTGGATTTACTGGACCGATTTGGAAAATTCTTTTACCTATAGAAAGATACATTATTTGCGAGTGTCATAGGCTATGTTTGGTCCTCATATTCACACGGGAACGGGAACCACGTAATTGAAACCGCGGGGCGTCATATAGCGGCATTTCTGCGACTTTCAGAAATTTTGTATTATCTCCGTAACTATATAACTAATTAACATACTGTAAAGGGTAAATCTTATCTCTATAATATCCTTGTGATTATTAAATAATTTATTTTGATAAGCATTTAAGTTTACTTGTGTAAATAATGACGTAAACCTTAGTTTAAAATTTAAATAATTTATTAAAGTACTAAAGGTACTATATCTGCTAAAATATAAAAGATAGATATATGGTGTCGCGGACTTTTTTGTAGAACTTTTAAAGGTTCAAAAAGCCTCCATACATTTATTTCAGTTATACGCAATGCAGCGCATGCGAATAAGTAAGTTTTCCGGTCCGACCTGTAAGAGAAAACTCGCGATAACGCAGTAGTTATATATGATAGAAATATAAAATATAGCCTATAGCACTCCCCGATAACGTAGCATTCTACTGGTGAAAGAATTTTTAAAATCGGACCAGTAGTTCCGAAGATTACCCCATTTCAAAGAATTGTTACAAACTTACAAACTTTACCTCTTTATAATATTAGTATAGATTAGTTAACATTGACCTTATTTACGTGAATGTATCATAAAAATCAATATATCCAAACCTAGTCATCATCCCCATTGGATAAAAGATTTGTATCAACATGTAAACTTCGTTCGTGTACTTGAGTAGGTATTCGTTGATTTCTTCGCGGTTCCCGAAATAGCGAAAGAACGTATGTGTCACAGTGCCGGGTGACTGGGTCGACTGTGTTAGCTGTGATTCGATTGTCGACGAAAGGATGAATCAAGGAGTTTCGTGACACATTACATCGGGAATAATTCCTGCGCTTTGTAATAACACTTCGCATTCTCTTTAGTGTGTTGTTGGGATTCATCATTAACAGCCGATGGACTTACACTGCTGGACATATGCCTCTTGTATGGACTTCCAAACGAAACGGTCTCGAGCCCCGAGCATCCAGCGGCTCCCTACAACCCGCTTGATGTCCTCGGTCCACCTAGTGGGGGGTCGACCAACACTGCGCTTACCGGTGCGGGGTCGCCATTCCAGCACCTTGGGACGCCAACGTCCATCGGCTCTTCGGACTATGTGGCTTGCCCATTGCCATTGTTGGGTGGTCTCGTTTTTCTTTCACTGTTGTATCTTATGGAGCTGCCCCCAATGATATATTTTACTAGAGATAGGGCACTAGCGGATCAAAACTGAGGCGGACAAATGTGTCTTGATTTCATTTAGTCGGTTATAATAATTATGGGTACATACAACAGACCAATCTTGTCATGCGTACATACAACAGACAAGACTGCGTGGAGTCGTAACTGCACAAAACTGAAGATTACGCAATGAACTCAAATACACTGGTCCGTTCTCTAGTCGCACCTACGAGCACAGGCGTATATAGCGGGTGGGTCGGGTGGGCCGTGCCCACTCTAGAATGAACCTGTGCCCACCCTAGGATTCTGGGCTACTGATATGGAATTCTATTATGATACTAATAATGGACTTGATATCGGGGGCCAGGCCCACCCTAGGAAATAATCCTAGATACGCCAATGCCTACGAGTACCAAAATGAATTTCGCTCTTTCAGCTCAACCGCAAGTCATCTCCTTGCCTACTCTCGTCATACATACATTGCCGTTTGCGCATCAGGAATTGCATATAATAATAAATAACCATCGTTTGGATTTTTTTTTTTTTTTTTTTTTTTATTCTTTACAAGTTCGCCCTTGACTACAATCTCACCTGATGGTAAGTGATGATGCAGTCGAAGATGGAAGCGTTTCGGTTTCTACACGGCATCGTACCGGAACGCTAAATCGCTTGGCGGTACGTCTTTGCCGGTAGGGTGGTAACTAGCCACGGCCGAAGCCTCCCACCAGCCAGACCTGGACAAATTAAGAAAATCTCAATCTGCCCAGCCGGGGATCGAACCCAGGACCTCCGTCTTGACATATTGGAATGATGTTTGTTTAACTATTGTTGTTTATTTTTTTGTCCATAGTCATAGTGGGTAATGGACATTATCTATATCTATTTCTACTAATATTATAACGAGGTAAAGTTTGTAAGTTTGTAACATTCTTTGAAAGGGGTAATCTTCGGAACTACTGGTCCGATTTTAAAGATACTTTCACCAATAGAATGCTACGTTATCGGGGAGTGCTGAAGGCTATTTTATATTGTTATCATACATATTAGCAGAGTTATCACAGTTTTTGTCATACAGGTCGGACCGAATCTCCTCTTAAACAAACGTATTCGCATGGGCTGCCCTAATCGTTGTGTAAAATGGAAATCAATGTATGGGGGCTTTATGTACCTTTATAAGTTCTACAAAATGGTCTGCGACACCATATAACTATCTTCTATATATTAGCAGATATAAAACCTTTTGTGTTTTAAAAAGTATAAATTATATATACGTAGGTTTACGTCATTATTGATACAACTAAACTTAAATCCTTATCAAAATAAATTATTTAATCATCACAAGCATATTATAGAGATAAGATTTGCCCTTCATAGTATGTTAATTAGTCACATAGTTTCGGAGATAATACGAAATTTCTAAAAGACGCAGAAATGCCGCTATGTGACGCCCCGAGGTTTCAGTTACGTAGTTAAAGTTCCCGTATGAATATGGGGATAAAACATAGCCTATGACACTCGCAAATAACGTAGTTTTCTATAGGTAAAAGAATTTTACAAATCGGTTTAGTAGATCCAGAAATTACCCCCTACAACCACACAAACTTCAGTTTGAAGGCGGTGCCAATTCAGTGTCATGTTTTAATTAAAGCCGTTTCGGAAAGAACCAAAGAAATTATGTAATTCAAACGGCTTGAATTAAAACATCACTGGCTTGGCACCGCCTTCAAACTGATCAGAAGGTAGCACATAGGTAAGATGTTATTTTTTGCTTTTTAGTTTAGGTTAATTTTAGAGTTGGAAGTCGGTTGAATTTTTTTTATTAAAATTTTTATTTTTTTATTTTTAGTGTTAGCATACCTTCTGAGTGTGAACAAAAATTAATAAGCAATTAGCTAAAACGTTATTTTCTTATGATTTCTTATTTACCTAAGTCCTACAATCCAAATTTTAATAAAAATACTACTTAGTTTAACTCATATACGTAATATGAATATCCAGAGAAACGTGATCATAACTAATGAGTAGTTGTCTTAACTGTCTTCTGTCTGCATCACTAGACCCCCTATGCAGTCACACTCCATATGGGTGGAAAGTTCTCATCAATATAAAATTAAACAAGTCCAAACACAAGGTAGCTACTGCGAACCGTCGAGGAATTCCCTTAACTGTCCTTCGTCTTCATCACCAGACCCCTAATACAGTCACAACCCATCTAGGTGGAAAGTTCTCATCAATACAAATTTATTAAGTCCAAACATAAGGTAGTTACTGTAAACTGTTAAGGAGTTCCCTTAATTGTCCTTGGTCTTCATCACCAAACCCCTAAATGACAGTCACAACCTATCTATGTGGAAAGTTCTCATTAATACAAATTAATCAAGCCCAAACACAAGGTAACTGCTGTAAATCGCCGAGGAGATCCCTCTTCTGTTTTATGGCTCCATCATCAGATCGATTTCAAATCTTCATGAAATTGTAGTGCTTAAAAGTACTAAATGGAAAAGTTTACGAACACACTAGACACCCATATAATTTTCGAAAGTTCCCCTCATTTTCTCCAGGATTCCATCATCAGATCTTGACATGATGGCAATGGGACCAAATGAGGACTATACCGTTTCAAACAAAAAAGGAATTTTTGAAATCGGTCCAGGCGTCTTTGAGTAATCGGTGTGCATACAAAAAAAAAAGAAAAAACCCACCGAATTGAGAACCTCCTCCTTTTTGAAGTCGGTTAAAAAGTGTGTGTCAGCTCAAATGCACGAATGGAGTTTACTCTTTCAGATAGATTGTCTAAATAGACACCTATTTACCAGGAGTGAGTGATGAGACCAAAATAGTGTATGTTGCCCGCAGCATGCACTATGTTCGTCTAAATGCTCACTTCTGAAAACTGCTCGAAGAGCAGCAGCACACAGCGGCGCGCGCATTGGCGGCTGCGCACGGTGAAAGGTGCGCAGAATAGGTTGCGCACAAAAACGTAGCGCTGTCATTCATTCATCGAATTTTACTGCCCATATTTTTTTCGTACCGGGGGCTATAATTATATGGAAAATCGTTTCTTAAGGAGTAAACTCCAAAAAAAAAGCTCTGTCCAGAAGTTTAATAAATTAATTAATTAAACAAATAAAAAACCCGACTGCATAAAGTATCAAGAAAAATTTTAATAAAAATAATTCAACCGACTTCCAAGTCAAAAAATAACTTTAACTAAAAAGCAAAAAATAAGATCCTACCTATGTGCTACCTTCTGATCAGTTTGAAGGCGGTGCCAAGCCAGTGATGTTTTAATTAAACACGTTTTAACTACAAAATTCTGTGGTTCTTTCAGAAACAGCTTTAATTAAAACACGACACTGGCTTGGCACCGCCTTCAAACTGATCAGAAGGTAGCACATAGGTAGGATCTTATTTTTTGCTTTTTAGTTAAAGTTATTTTTTGACTTGGAAGTCGGTTAAATTTTTTTTATTAAATTTTTTATTTTTTTGTTTTTAGTGTTAGCATACCTACTGCGTGTGTACAGTCACAACCTATCTAAGTGGAAAGTTCTTATCAATACAAAATTATCAAGTCCAAACACAAGGTAGCTACTGTGAGCCGTCGAGGAGTTCTCTTCACTGTGCTTCGTCTTCGTCACCAGACCCTTAATACAGTCACAATCCATCTAGGTGGAAAGTTCTCATCAATACAAATTTATCAAGTCCAAACACAAGGTAGCTACTGTGAACCGTCGAGGAGTTCTCTTCACTGTCCCTCGTCTTCATCATCAGACCCTTAATACAGTCGCATCTTAATACAGTCCAGGTCTGGCTGGTGGGAGGCTTCGGCCGTGGGTAGTTACCACCCTACCGACATAGATGTACCGCCAAGCGATTTAGCGTTCCGGTACGATGTCGTGTAGAACCGAAAGGAGTGTGGATTTTCATCCTCAAGTTAGCCCGCTTCCATCTTAGACTGCATCATCACTTACCATCCGGTGATATTGTAGTCAAGGGCTAACTTGTAAAGAATAAAAAAAAACATGCATAATAACTCCAGTTACTTCTGTGTTTTTGCAGTTATGCTCGCCTTAATTTTTTATAGATCTAAGATTTTTTTGTTCAGGCTGTATTTGCTAGCCCTGGCCGCACAAATAATACGCCTATTTTGTATTTATTTATTCGTAATAGGTAGTTGTTTTATCCCTTTACTAAATCTTTTTAGTGTTGACGATAAGGACATAAAGTCCCTAATCTCCGATGGGTTTCATATCATCTATGCTTTCGTAAAAAACTATGTATTCAAAATCTGCACCATTTTCTGGGTACCTAACGTCTTTTTTTGCGACTCGCCATCTTTATTAATTTGATAATATTTTAAGTAATTTCACGAGACTATTCAAATTGCGTCGCACTTTGGAAGTTCCCGCCAAAAAACCCGAAAGTAAATATGTTCCTTGCCCGAAACTATAATTAAGAGTAACTTTTTGAATTTAAACATTTATGCGACATCTACTGTCATTTTATGTAAACTAATTCATTAATAAGTTTTTTGCCTTCTCATAGATGGCACTTTTTTGTTCCGAAGCCGCATCCCCTTCCCCAGTCTACACTCTACAGTATACAGTAGGGTACTCGCCTGCTGTACAAAACTAAGAAGCAGTTTAGATGCCTAGAAACTCTCATCACATTTTTATTTGTGAAAATAATCTCGTAGAGTTTAGCTAATGAAAGTAGAGACTGAAATCGCCGGCCAAATTTAAAAATCATTCAATAAACATGCGTTTTATAATTGGAGTTTACTCTATATATAAGGCGCCCGGTATCCGAGGGGTAAAACCAACCGAACTAACGAAAAAATGTCACGTTTTTGGTGCGCACCTTTAGTGCGCAACTTTCTAATTTAGCTGTGAGTGTATTGAGACGTACATAGGGTATGCTGTATAGGCGACTATACCTATATACTATATGTTATTGGGCTTGTTTGTTTAATGATTATATCATTGTAAGAGTAAAATATATAATGTGAAGTATATTATAAAGTCTATTAGTTATTTTACAATTCTATACATTTAGTCTTCTTTAACATAAGTATTACTAAAGCCCTACTCGATGTGCACTGTTTACCAACAAAAAAAAAGTGTGTATGTTAAAAAAAACAAAAAGTTAGCTCGAAGCACGTCTCAATACTCGCGCCTTATAAGTGAAAGGTGTGCAACCGAGGTGCAGCAGGCCGCGGCGTGCGCACCCGCCTACAGCGTGCACATGGGTGCGATGTGCAAGTTGTTGGCGGCACAGCGCACGGTGAAAGGTGCGCAGAATAGGTTGCGCATAAAAAACGTAACGCATGTCATTTCATAACTTATTGGAGTTTACTCCTTAACAATCGATTTTTCATTTATACCCCTCGGTACGTTTTTTGTGCGCAACCTATTCTGCGCACCTTTCACCGTACGTAGCACGTGCACATGCCTAGCGCGTCCGCACGCACGTGCACGCTGTTGGCGGGCGCGCACGCAGCGCTGCACCTCGGTTGCGCACCTTTCACTTTTCAGGCGTTGCTATTGAAAAGAGTAAACTCCATTCGTGCGACGGAGCTGACACACTTTTTTTGTTTAAATTATTTTTTTATTTGTGAATACATTACTACCTATACTGTATATATTAAACTCAGTTATTCCAATAATTGCACTATAATTTTAAGCATTTACTTCGATTTTTTTGAAATTTGGCGGGCGATTTCAGTCTCTACTTTCATTAGCCAAACTCTTATTGTAATATTTTTATAAAAAAAATTGTATTTTTATCACGTCACCACAAACGCCAATCATAAACTGTAACGTCATTCGCTACAAGGCATGTGATTGGCGCTTGCAATGACGTGATATAATAACATCACTGCAAACGCCAATGACGCTGTTATATCTATGAATGACGTCACTTGCTAATGTGTTGTGTTTCGGCGACAAAAATTTACCGTGGATATTTTTTCATTTATATTAAATTTTTTACTGGTTATTATAGACAGGACAAAATAAAATATAGCTTATAATACTTTCATAATGAATAATTTTAACCATTTTAAAATGTTAGCTTTCTTTATGTGCCGTTGAAACAAAAAATACTCGTGAAAGAATTATTTCGATACGTTAATTAATTCCCGAGATAAGTGAGCGCGCGGTGATTAGCTAGCGTTTAACGCCGTGACGACGACGTCATCATACAACATTTGCTTGCCCGTTATAGCCAATTTCGTACTTCTGCCTTACCTACTGACGAACTAATAGTTAGAATTGAATAATTCTTTTTTTGTTCCCGTTTATCGAGGAAAGCTATAAGCTACATAACATCACTCTACGACCAATAGGAGCAAAGCACCGATCAAAAACGTGGCCAAAACGGGGAAAATAATGTTCGGTCGTCTAGTCTTCATAATACTGTATAGTATTCATAATATGCGAAAGGTCATTTTCACGAAATGTCTATAACAGGTGAGCAAACGTTGTATGATGACGTCACGTACAATATCGCGACCGTTAGCGGGAGTCGATATTTATGCGAACTTTGAATGTATGTAAAATCATAACTATTTGGTATTTTTAAATAAAACACAAATGAGTTTGCGTACCTAGTAAGATAATTCATTCAGTTTAAACACTGTTTACAAAAGTGGCAAGTAGCCTGTTGTAATCTATGGTCTACAGTTGGTCTACAGTCTACACCTACATATTAATTTACTCTGTGGTCTACACCTATATATATTCTACTCTATGGTCTATACTTTTTAAGCGTAGTATCTGTGATAATCAATATAGAAATATAGATTGTGATCTGTGGGCTGGGCCCGGCGTGAAAGCGTACAATTTGTGAATGTGAAGTAAAACAAAAATATAATTATCCTAGTTTGTTTAGATTTCTGTTGTGGAATCGCTTAAAATGTGAATTATATTGCATTGTGTGTAACAGGTTTTTCACTTGGAAGTTTTTTTTTATAAAATATTCAACAATGAATCGATTACTACTGATTACACTGTTTTTTTCTTTTGCTTTATGTGAAGACGACAAATTACTTGCCGGTGAGTGTTTTTTGTTTGTATTTTACATATCTCTCGTGTTTTGCTTTTTAATATCAATTTTTCATGTAACGTGTATTACATAACTAAACTCAATAGAACCATAGATCTAGAGTGAGCTAGACAAATCAATACTTTGTAATTCGTGCTACATTGATTGAAGATAATAATTTGCCCCACCTTCAATGATGAATGAAGTCATGTACTCTGTCTCAGTAACAGAAAAAAACTAACATAAGTTAAATTTAATAGGATAATAATACTAGATATTTGTTGCAAAATACACATTACTCTGGCACCACCCAAGCGGGTATATACATAAACCTTATACGACTAGAACTAGGTAACTAAGGACTTATTGATTATCAATATTATCAAGGGCATACATTCTGTATCATGAATATATTTTTCTCAGCTGCAGATTTGTTTCAAAAATATCCTCTCATTATTTTCTGCCTATAGTAGTAGTAGGTCTAAATCATATACTTAAATTAATTTATTATAAACATGGCACAGGCATACTCCGACTACAACGTTGGAGTATGCCTGACTAGTTTTGAATCCATACGGGACCCTTAGTCATAAGCTGGTTCTTGCAATGCGGCAAGATCCAAACTAGTCGCTCGCATCGCACGTTGGGAGAGGGGCTGTGATGCGGGGAGTGAAGGTTCCATTACAATCTCCAAAGGTTCATTAGTGTCATCATTATTGGACTGACATTCTTGCAAGGAAACTGAACTAACACTATCTTGTTCCAAGTTTGTTATTTGTGACAATGAAAGAGCAGTTCCATGCTGTCGACAGCAAGCATCCATGATTTCAATTAAAATTTGGGTGACAACTAATTTCGATTGCTTCTCGTATCTTAAGAGGCACTAGAAACTTTACCTTTGACAATACAGAAGCCTTATCTATTTCCAACATAGTTATCAAAAAAACTGCAACAAATTATTATACTATTTCCAACATAGTTATCAAAAAAATTGCAACAAAATCAATGCAAGCTTGTCAAGGGTTTTCACTTAAATGAAAAAGCTGAATGATAGATTAAAATGAACTCTTTAATGACATTGAGACATCAATAAATTGAGCTGTCACAAGTTATGAATGAATGATTGGTTGAAATAGTGAAATATGAATGTGGATTGAAATATATTACAATAGTTGGCATTTAAGTTTGGTCAGACTATTGTAATAACATGTAATTTCTTTTATTGATATCTGACTATTGGCCCAGTGATTGTTTATTGGTTCAGTTAGTCTATGTAGCTTCAGATCATGAGGTCCTGGGTTTGATTACTGGATATTTCTAACAGTCAAACATAAGAACCCTAAACCAGCTATTGGTGAGTCTAAATTTCAAATCCCATCTCATAGTAAGAGGAGGAGGAGCTGTAGAGGGTTGTTCGAAATGATTGACTGGAGAATGATGATTGATTGCAGAATACATCATCATCAACATTAACAGCCGATGGACATCCACTGCTGGACATAGGCCTCTTGCATGGACTTCAAAACAAAACAGTCCTGAACCATGAGCATCCAGTGGCTCCCTGCTACACGCTTGATGTCCTCAGTCCACTTAGTAGGGGGTCGACCAGCACTGGGCTTTCTGGTGCGGCGTCACCATTCATCATCAACATCCATCGGCTCTTCAAACTATGTGGCCTGCCCATTGCCACTTCAGCTACGCGACTCGCTGAGCTATATCAGTGACGTTCGTTCTTCTGTGGATCTCCTCATATTTGATTCAATCACGCAGAGAAACGCCAAGCATAGCTCGCTCCATCGCCCAGTAGGTGACTTTGAGCCTTTTTATGAGGGCCACAGTTAGCGACCAGGCCACCAGTTAAAAATTGCAGAAGTTTGACTAGTAAATTTTAAAACTTTGTCATGAAATGTTGGTGTTAGACTGACCTAACTATAGCGGGCAGGTGCAAGTGTGGCAGGCCAAAGGCAACATGGGAGATATCTGTTTTTTACTGGGATCTCAGAGACATAACTAGGGCTGGCTGTGCTTCCTCTGAGACTCTGACTTCGGCGTAGATATGGAAGAGGTCCATTGAAATGAAAAAAAGGCAGCCTTTGCTGAATCAATCATGCCCCAGGCTGTATTGTGATACAGGCTGTATCACAGCTAGGACAGACCTGTTTAGAAACATGTGTATATATGAAAAAAAAAAGAAAAGCTATAAAACGATAAAGATAGTGCCTGGGAGCACTGTCAGTTCATGTGCTCTCTAATGCTCCACTAAGTTCCGGATTCATTTTTAATCAAAAAGGCAGTTTTTATTGTTATTTCTTTAATGTGATTATTTATTTTAGATGATTTTAAGTGTTCTTTGCCAGATGTTACTAGTATTGATGCCAACCTTGATATTCATCGTTTTCGTCAAGATTTTGCCAAAGTTTCAGAGGTAAGAGATATTGCAATATACTCTGACATCACAAAGGGATCATTATTAAATAGTATAGTATTGGGGTACTTAACAACTAATTACAGCTTACAAACCTAGGTCAATGTCATTGAACAATTCAATTTCATGCAAAAATTCAAATCAATGAGCATTTTGATACAATCACATTTAGTTTGTTGTAGTGGATCAAATCTTTATGTTTTTAATGATTTACCATCTGATAAAAGTTTTTTTTTTATTCTAAAGTCCCCTTTTCTTCTGTTGCTATAGATACATACTGTATTCAACAGGTAAAATTTCCTGGACTCATTGGACCGTTGAATGAACGATTAATCTGCAAGATCAAATGTGTAGACGGTAACTGGGTGGGACCACTGTGTTCCCCCACACAAAGTAAGATTGCATTCATATTATAATCCCTAAATAATATAAAATAAAATAACGTCCCTCTAATATTATAACAGTCTGCTGTCTGTCTGCCTGTTTGTCTGTCTATCTATCTGACTGCCTGTTCGCCTGTCTGTCTGTCTGTATGCCTGTCTGTCTGTCTGTTTGTCTGTCTGTATGCCTGTCGGTCGGTCTGTCTGTCTGTCTGTCTGCCTGTCTGTCTGTCGGTATGCCTTTATGTAAGTATGTATGCCTGTCTGTCTGTCTGTCTGTCTGTCTGTCTACCTTTCTGCCTGTACGTCAGTCTATCTGTCTGTCATAATTGGTTACCATACTTGCCTATAGTAAGAACAAAAGCAAACAAACTGTCAGCCTTCCAAAAATGAGGTATGTCTAGCTATCGCATGCTCTCAGTGTAAGAAAATGAAATGACACAAATAATAAAATGAAATGAAAAATATGTTTTTTTACTATTTTTAATTTTTTTTTTATTATATCATAATTATTATTGTATGGACACTGGGTCTATTACAAGTCTATTGTGTGACATAGATAAAAACAATTTGACGTAAGTCGAGGTCTGTATCACGCCCTTAGAGAGTTGTTCCCCTCTCATCATACTACAGCCCTCTCTGGAAAATGTTTTGTCAGAGGGGAAAATGTTTTTTACAAAGCTTTTTGCCTCCTCACTGGAAAATGTTTTGCTTTTTTGGCCTGAGCTTTTTCCAGAGGGGTGCGCCCTTTTATACAGCCTTCAGTAATAGGCTAGTTGACACTTTTACTAAAAGGGATAGCGTTTGATTAGATTGAAAAATAAAATATTATATTTTTTTAGACATGAATACATAAAATAAATATTTATTTGACATTACGTCAAATTTTAATATGTTTTATGTGCGTCACGTTAACGCTAAACCTTAACCAAACAGAGAATTTGATAAAAATATTAGTTTCTTCATTTCTTTAATACATAGATTATTCCTTTAGTAACATCGTGACATCACAAAATGGACGACAGCGTTTTTAACGTTTGGAAAGTTTTCTATGAAATCCTTCACTATTGTTAATATATAAAAAAAATCAACTCGTCTTTTATATGAAAACATCGCAGGTACGAAAATTTCCGAGAATCGATAGCATATTGCGCCACGTCCTCCGCCGACCGCCGCCCGCTCCGCAGACCGCCCTCCGCGTCCTCTACCCACGCGCGGCGTGGGTAGAGGACGCGGAGGGTAGTCTATAAATAAAAAAATCAATAGTCGTGCACAATCTAGAATATAGCTAGATCAAGTTGAACAATTATTTGTTTGTTTTGCTTTCTCAATGTTGATGTTATAACAATGTAAAGACTCAACAGCTACACGGTAAAGGTGTCAGACCATGACTCTTCTATAACAAGATGCCCAAGACAGTTATGAACCGGCTCATGCAGTGTGTTACAAACACTTACTTAGTCTGGGTTACTACACCATTGATGAGTTCCTTAAAGATAAAGGTGCTTGGAGGCCTTTGAATCAGCTTCTACCTACAGGAAGTAAAACTATAAGAAATTGTAAATTATAATGCGACTCTTTTCAGCAGAACCTTCCGAATTGGTGGTAGAGTCTTTACAAATAGCCATCTGACATTTCAAAAGTGCCCAAAATAGCCTACTTGAAATAAATGAATTTTGATTTTGAGATTGTATTTCGATCCGTCCGTTGGATTTATTTTTCAATCTCTGCCCAGATTTTCTAGTACCGCACTATACGTTCATTATTTCAGACAGGGGCTGGTCTAATACGCTTCATGCTTAGACTTCTGGCGATCCCATTATTTCTCACGCGTCGTCCCGTTGCAGCATTTAAGACCCCTAGACCAAGTTCTCTTGCTCTTCAATATGCGTGCTACTATATTTGCTTTTGTGAAGGGTTCACCATCATCACCACCAGGTGCCCTCTTCAAACTGAAGTTTGGCGATCATACGGTAAAACATTTCCGATGTCTTGAAATATTTTTCAGCAGGCTGTAATTACTCTTGGCCCACTCCTTAATATTGTCCATCCATTTTTCCGACTGTCTTGCCCTTTTTCCGACTGTCTTGCATTCTAGGATCAACCTGGGAAACTTGTAGTAGAATCCTCTTTGCAAATGTCCGAAAAATGCAACCTTCTGCCTTATACAGTTGACATCAGCTCGCGCTTGTTTGCTCGCTTGCAGTTTTGCTCTAGCAGCATTTGAATGATATCCCACAATATCAATAACAAAATGATTCCCCACGAATCCTACATCTCAAATGCTTGCAACCGTCGACACTGTCCTTTTTCAGAACTCATGTTTCACAGCCATATAAAAGAGTGGACCAAACTTATTTTAACATTTTAAAACGCGATATCTTGTTGGGAATGGAGTTTCACCTTCAAACTCTATTCACTCATATACTGTTTGGCTATGATCTCATCATTAACAACGCATATTCGGCTTACTGTTGAGGCTCCTATCAGAATGAAAGGAGTTAGGCCTTAGTCCACCTCGCTGGCCAAAATAGGATTGACAGACTTCACGTCATGTAGAGAATTATTAAAAAAAAACTCAGGTACGCAATGTTCCTCACGTTGTTTTTCCTTAAGCGTTTGAAACACGTGATATTTAATTTCTTAAAATGCACACAACTGAAAAGTTGAAGGTACATGCCCTGGACCGGATTCGAACCTACGCCCTCCGAATCGAAGGCAGAGGTCACATCCACAGGCTATCGCGTCTGTCTTTTCCGGTAGTGAAAGTGCTTTAATCTGAAGGCCCTAGCCAATACGTTAACGTCTCAGAGATCGTGAGATATACTTAAGCCCGCTAGTATACACTGGGTCAGCGTGGTGGTTTAACATATATTTAGATGTTAAACCACGAACAGAGACGAAGTATCCCTTAGTGTACTATATGATAGGTTGATGAGCATATCAATCGAGTTTAGCTAGAATAACAACTATGTCAGGATTTTTTTTCCATGGTAATAATAAAATGTCGATATTTTGAGATTGGCTTGTTGAGTATATTCCTCGTACATAGCTATGAACCATCTCGAATCTCTCTCTGAGCTATTAAACCAATGATTCTTTGTTTGACAGCTATTTCAAACAAATACTTCTAACATACGCACACACCTCTAACTTAGAACACCTGTACTTTTATGAGGTTAGAAACTTGGTACATATGGGAGCCAAAACAAAGTACAGACTCAAATTTTTTTTTTTTTAATTTTGTACATATACATACATCGATATTCTGGCGGACGATGTTGCGAGCATCTTCTAGTCGAGTGTATAATAAGTTGTGTCTTTTGCAGATGGCAGATTTCAGCCTATACTACGGGAATGCCTCTTCACAAGCCAAAATCCAAATCTGTACGTTACTTACAAAAACAAAACGGTATTGGTAAGTCAATAAACATCTTATTTATACAGGGTGCTGGGGAGTATTTCACATAACTTCAATGAAATGAAATGACATTTTATTTGCCTAATACACGTATACAAATGTTGTTTTACAAGTATAATCAAGTTACAGTGTATTACCATAAACATGGTGTGCAAATTTTACAATTTTATAAAGCACTGTTTAAGTAATTGTTATTTACTTACAATGTTATAATTGTTACAAATAAAATAAATAAAGATTGACATTTAAATAGAAATTAAGTTATACGAAAATATGTCCAAATGAAACTTTAATCTACCGCAGTTAGACATGTTATTTTCATAGTCGGATATAATAGAAAATAAAAGATTCAAGGTGATGACGAGTTCGCTTATAAGAGCCGAAATGCATAGCTAATAATTTTTTTAGCTAAAAATAAAAGCTGTTACATAAATATATGATTTATTTTTTATTATTTTATACAAATTAGGTAATTCAAATAATTGTAACAATTTATGTAACACACGCGTTTATCAATCCTTGCATTTTAATTTTCAAAATTTGGCTACTTTATAATTATAAGGATGCGTGTAAGGGACACATTTTAAGATATATTTACAAAATATTTATTAATTTTAGAACACATGTTTTTGAACATTTTCAATAAAATTTCGGTAAAGAATATAACCCTCGAGTTATGGGAAATACTCCCCAGCACCCTGTATAATACCTACTTCTACGAGTATGTCCGGAAGACAGTTTTATTAGAGGTTACCCCTCTGTCAAAACTATCTGATCATGATCAAAATTGTATGAACACGTTTGATCATAATTAAATAGTTTCGTCAACTGCGTCTATAGACTCGATGTTTCATTGTATTAAAATAACACGTGTGTGTGTGTATAATAATTTAAAATTTATATTGGTGTGTAGTGTATGGACGCAAGATATATTTATTGGTGTTAAATATTGTCCCACTCAAAAAACGATAGACAATATGCGAAAAGTCACTAAATTACGAAATTTCGAAAACCGCTTGAAATGAGGAAGTTAAAAGGACACTTCCCAATTTTGAATGGAGGCTGGGCCTTTATTCCGAGTGTCAACTAAGTGGAACTAATTATTTTTTTAAAAGAACTTATATAAAGTTCTTTTTTATATAGGGCTTAAAACCTAAAATAAACAAAAAAATTGAAACACGCAATTTTTTTTATTAATTAAATAAAGTGAGAACATTAATTAAGAAATTTTATGATGGGAATGCGTAAATGGCATTTGCGTTCATACATGGTGTTTCTAAAGCAATTTATGGATTTTTTTCATGCTTCTCTGTCTACGATTTAATGTTTCTTTTTAACTTGTGGCATATAGACATTTGACAACATTACATGACATTGACGGCTTACATCGGATATGAATTCAATTCCAGTTATTTTTATTGGTTGTTTTTTAACACTTTTACTGTATTGTCAATGTTTAATTTGTAGACAAAGAAGCGAAAGAAAAAAAATATTTATTTATGCTGGTTCCAAAAATTCTGAAAATTGTTTTTTAAGCAGCAGTTTGTGTCTTCTATCCGTAAAAAATACTGTGAACCCGCTTGTAAATCTATACTTAATATTATAAAACTGAAGAGTTTGTTTGTTTGTTTGATTGAACGCGTTAATCTCAGGAACTACTGGTCCGATTTGAAAAATTGTTTCAGTGTTAGATAGCCCATATAACGAGGAAGGCTATAGGTTATATTTTATCCCTGTATTCCTAAGGGAACGGGAACTACGCGGGTGAAACCGCGCGGCGTCTACTAGTTATAAATAATAAAGGCCCATTTTGGGACATGTCTTTTTGTGGTCCTACAAATATACACAACTGTTTTGACATTTCAGAATCATAGGCAGGCGCGAAGAATCATTGGGTAAAGTGCAGTACAAACAGCGTTTGAGTTTTTTAATTTCCAATACTAACAGCTATTAAAAGTAGCACAGACTCACAGTATACCTATACTACAGTTCTACTCGACGTGTACTGTTTATAGTAGTAGTAGTAGAGCCCAGGATGCTAAATTTGTAGTTACTAAAGCGTCATTGGAATCGATTAGATTTGGTGAATTAGATGATAGAAAGAATAAATGGATACATACTTTTTTCGCTTTCAGCACTGGGAAATAAAACAGACTTTAAAGACAATTTTTATCACTTTGGCCTACTGAAATCATGAGACAACATGAGCGATTATTCAGGAGATAATTTCATTCAAAATAAGTAAAAAGCTAACTGCGATCGTGGCTCGATCTCAGAAATATAAGGGTTTTATTTTGTAAATTTGTAACCCTTTCAATCTATTACGTTACGCTCAATTCGTCAGATTTTCGAAGTGTTGACACCTTTTAGCTATCAACTCACCTACCTTATCTTAATCTGACGTGCTTGGTTGAGTATTTCTGAAGTTAGTTTTTTTTTGGTTGCCCTAAACGTACCTACCATTATAAGGGCTCATACTTGGTGGAGGTACTGAACAACGTGCAAGGTTTACTCCTTTATGTTCATCTGCTGCGCTCGAGTAACTGCAAAAATCGCCTCTTCGGCTCTCCTACTATTACCAATAAACAAATTAGAAATGAAGATAGGAAACGCATGTCATTTCATAACTTATTTATTTTAAATTATGTACTGTTTGTTTATTAAAATGTTATTCAAAATATATGAACTATATCTTGTTGGTTAGCTTAATAATCGAATTTATTTAAAAATTAATTATAATTATATTATTAAATTAATTATAATTATTATTATTAAGTGTGAAATGATTAGCGTTTTACCCTCATTTTCAATTTGATTGTTGGTAAACAGTACACATTGAGTAGGGCTGTAGTAGAGTTAATAATATTCTAGAATATTTTATTAGAGGAAAGGAACTCTGATAGGAACATCGATATATATATATATATATATATAGACAAAATAATGTGTCAGTAACAAAAACGTACTTCAAAGTGGCACCAAGGTTTACTCTTACAAAGATATTGAAGATTCTTTCGAGAATAATCGGTGTACATACATAAAAAAAAAAATACCGACCGAATTGACAACCTCCTCCTTTTTGAAGTCGGTTAAAAAATATCAAGTTAAACTATAGTATAGTCAACTACATAGTAGTGAGAGCCTTTTTTCAGAATCTGTCTTATTGTCCTTTTAGACAACTACAACTGATTCCAAATCTTATAATTAACGCTTGAGCTACTTGTCCATTTTATTTCAATTATAACATAATTTAAGCAAAGTAGCTATTTATAAATACAATCTATCTTTTTGCCGATACTGTCATTCGAAAATTAAAAAAAAAATACTCTACGTGTTGTACATTTGTCTTTTGTTTTTTTTTTTATTCTTTACAAGTTAGCCCTTGACTACAATCTCATCTGATGGTAAGTGATGATGCAATCTAAGATGGAAGCGGGCTAACTTGTTAGAAGGAGGATGAAAATCCACACCCCTTTCGGTTTCTACACGACTTCGTAACGGAACACTAAATCGCTTGGCGGTACGTCTTTGTCGGTAGGGTGGTAACTAGCCACCAGACTAAATAATAATCTAAACTAGAACTAACAATCACACAATAGAGTGAAAATAATAAGTTAATAAAAAAAAACCAAGCATTAGCAAGGATACGGCTAGAATTCAAAGGTCAAATATTAACCAACCAACATTGGTAGTTATATGTTGGTACAGCTTTTGTATGCTCAATGCCTGTACGAGTATATTGAGACGCCCTAACATTGGCTGTGATTGGGACGAACTAACTTCAAATAGAGGCACGAATCTTTGCCATATCTTTCAAATATGACCAATATTCTCATTCCTCTTCAACTAGTCGGGAAAGACTGGTATTAGGAGTGGGTACAATAGACCGACGGGGTGGGGAGGCTATCTCAGGGTGCCGTTTTTGAAGAGCGTATCTGTTACAAATTTATATCTCGATGTTGTATGTATGAACAATAGTTGCCGTCAGAGTTCTTTCAACATACTCAATAACTCCACGACACGAGTTTGTATGCCTGACTAAAAGTGTGAGCGGTTTTAGTTATTTCCATTAGTTGGACTGTTGTTGTGTCTATACTTATAATAAATCTGTAGAGAGGTCAATACTATATAAATATATTTCCAAAATAAGTATCAGAAGGTGATTAGTGATCGATACTGATGCCAAAAATGCAATCAGTAAAATTTTTGTCTGTCTGTGTGTTCGTTATAGAAACAAAAACTACTCGACGGATTTTAACGAAACTTGCCACAATTATTCTACATACTCCTGGGCAGGTTATAGTATACTTTTCATCACGCTACGATCAAGAGGAGCAGAGCAGTGAAGGAAAACGTTGGGAAAACGGGAGAAGTTACTCAACTTTTACAGTGATACTACTGTAAGGACTGGAATAAGGTCGCGGGCGTACGCTAGTCCAATAATAAATATGTGTTTTCCGCTTATATTAATCGCGTGTATTGAAGTGTACACGGTTAACATTCTTTGAAAAATAACCTAGTGCGCAACTAGTTGGCTGACCTACAACGCTGGCGGCCATATTCATAAACAAGACTTAGACCTCATAATTCTTCAAAGTAACGCAAACTTAAAATGTAGGGATTGGGTCAATATGTATATGGACTGTAATATGTATTTGATAAACTTGGAGCCAACTAGTTGTACACGATTAATACTTAGTAGGTACCAGTTTTAACTTGGGCTTGCTTAGTTTAATAAATACTAATAAATGCATTTGATTCGTAGATATTTTGAAAGGTTTGGATTTTTTAAATAACACACTGATATTGCTTGTGTAGTTGGGTCAAGAACAGTTAAGCTTGTAGAATACACTAATTATTTGAGACACTGTGATTGCCAGACCTTTGTCATTCTATTATAGCTGAAAGTTTGCCAGTCAGTGCTTCACCAAGGGTAAGTAGGTAAGTCAGGCAACTAATGGCGTTTGGACCGTGGCCAAGTGGTAGCAGGTTTCAGTATCCAGACCCTGACCCAGCAGAGTATTTTATAGAATCCCGGTCTCTAATCGACAGTTTTACTATTAGAAACTATTCATTAGATCGTAGAAAATATATAAAAATTACCGGACCCGGTCGATTCGCATTGACTTATGTATACTTGTTCCCTAGCCCTACCCTACCATACTCCCACCCTACACCTTCTCTACCCTACCCTACGGAACGCTAAATCGCTTGGAAAATCTCAATCGACCCAGCCGAAGGTACGGAGGCCGTCAAAAATCGATATACCTTTAATACTTGGACAATTGGATCTGAGGACCCTTGAATTATTCTACTTCCCAAAGCTACCACGCTCCAAACTCCATAGTTGCTTTGACATTTTGTAGGAGAATGTTACTCTTACAGCTCTCCCAAAATGACGAAAGTCTGACCATCACAGACTCCAAGTCCATAAAACTGGATACACATTAGTATCGCACGTTGCATCATGATGCATCGGAATGTTTTATTTGTAATTCCCATTGACTTCAATTTGTTATTATGAATATAATATCTACCTACCTGTGGTAACATTTTACAGAGCGTTTGGATTACATTCGCGTTTACTATGAGTATATATCATCGAGGTAGAGATATTCTGTTCACATAAGCCATTGTGATATATACCTTTCTGAGAATGATAATAGTTTTATATAAATATCGCCGTCGACGTCAACTCAACATTATTCTGTAGGTATTTTAAATCATAAAGGCCCATGTGAAATAAAATCTTTAGATTATTAACTCACAATAGGCAAATATAGAGGCAAATATATATATGTAATAAATTTCCATGTTGGTTTCAATAGCTTTTTGATTATCAATAATCGCACTAGACTGGGTGATAATAACGGTTTTGTCTTTTGTTATTTTTTTAAGAACGATACCTGGTATCCACATGGCTCCGAATTAATAACACGCTGCGCTGACTTCGGACTATACAAGATTTTGGGTGATCAGTCCACCGTCTGTGACAACGGAGTGTGGTCAAACAAGTTGCCCACTTGCATTCCGACATCTGTCTTGACGAATTATACCGGTACGTTATCCTTGTAACTACATCATTTTAACAACTACACGTACGCCATCTTACCAACTACACGTACGCCATCTTACCAACTACACGTACGCCATCTTACCAACTACACGTACACCATCTTACCAACTACACGTACGCCATCTTACCAAATACACGTACGCCATCTTACCAAATACACGTACGCCATCTTACCAACTACACGTACGCCATCTTACCAACTACACGTACGCCATCTTACCAACTACACGTACGCCATCTTACCAACTACACGTACGCCATCTTACCAACTACACGTACGCCATCTTACCAAATACACGTACGCCATCTTACCAACTACACGTACGCCATCTTACCAACTACACGTACGCCATCTTACCAACTACACGTACGCCATCTTACCAACTACACGTACGCCATCTTACCAAATACACGTACGCCATCTTATCAACTACACGTACGCCATCTTATCAACTACACAGGTACGCCATCTTATCAACTACACGTACGCCATCTTATCAACTACACGTACGCCATCTTACCAACTACACGTACGCCATCTTACCGACTACACGTACGCCGTCTTATCAACTACACAGGTACGCCATCTTACCAACTACACAGGTACGCCATCTTATCAACTACCCGTACGTTATCTTATCAACTACACAGGTACGCCATCTTATCAACTACCCGTACGTTATCTTATCAACTACACAGGTACGCCATCTTATCAACTACACGTACGCCATCTTATCAACTACACAGGTACGCCATCTTACCAACTGCACAGGTACGCCATCTTACCAACTGCACAGGTACGCCATCTTACCAACTGCACAGGTACGCCATCTTACCAAATGCACGTACGCCATCTTACCAACTCCACACGTACGCCATCTTATCAACTACACAGGTACGCCATCTTACCAACTACACAGGTACGCCATCTTATCAACTACCCGTACGTTATCTTATCAACTACACAGGTACGCCATCTTATCAACTACACAGGTACGCCATCTTACCAACTGCACAGGTACGCCATCTTACCAACTGCACAGGTACGCCATCTTACCAACTGCACAGGTACGCCATCTTACCAACTGCACGTACGCCATCTTACCAACTACACAGGTACGCCATCTTACCAACTACACAGGTACGCCATCTTACCAACTACACAGGTACGCCATCTTATCAACTACCCGTACGTTATCTTATCAACTACACAGGTACGCCATCTTATCAACTACACGTACGCCATCTTATCAACTACACAGGTACGCCATCTTACCAACTGCACAGGTACGCCATCTTACCAACTGCACAGGTACGCCATCTTACCAACTGCACAGGTACGCCATCTTACCAACTGCACGTACGCCATCTTACCAACTACACAGGTACGCCATCTTACCAACTACACAGGTACGCCATCTTACCAACTACACAGGTACGCCATCTTATCAACTACCCGTACGTTATCTTATCAACTACACAGGTACGCCATCTTATCAACTACCCGTACGTTATCTTATCAACTACACAGGTACGCCATCTTATCAACTACACGTACGCCATCTTATCAACTACACAGGTACGTCATCTTACCAACTGCACAGGTACGCCATCTTACCAACTGCACAGGTACGCCATCTTACCAACTGCACAGGTACGCCATCTTACCAACTGCACGTACGCCATCTTACCAACTACACAGGTACGCCATCTTACCAACTACACAGGTACGCCATCTTATCAACTACACAGGTACGCCATCTTTTCAACTACACAGGTACGCCATCTTATCAACTACACGTACGCCATCTTACCAAATACACGTACGCCATCTTACCAACTACACAGGTACGCCATCTTACCAACTACACAGGTACGCCATCTTATCAACTACACAGGTACGCCATCTTATCAACTACACAGGTACGCCATCTTATCAACTACACAGGTACGCCATCTTATCAACTACACAGGTACGCCATCTTATCAACAACACAGGATACGATACACATACGAACGAGTCTGTACTAATATTTAATGTAAGTCTAGTAAAACAATAGCAAGTTATTTTCATCATTAATGTATTGTCAACTGAATTATACAAGTATTCGAGCTTCCAGCCAAAAGACCTAAGTTTCTTATTGATTGATAAAACAGAGTCATAATGGTTCCGTTTTACCCTTTGGGTACGGAATCCAAATAAAAAAATCCAAAAGTGGCGTGCACTTCATAGATGCATAAACGCAGTGCCTACCCTGAGGATTCATTACGTATCTGTATTGGAGGAGGAATTTTCATTTTTTTTTTACAATTTGTACTTATAGTGCATACACTAGTTAAAAAACCTTGTGCCGCGCCACTGTGTCGCAGGTGGAGCTCCGCCCACGATCCAGTTCACGGTCGCGGCCGGGTCGGCGGTGGTGGACGCCAGGGGCGAACTGCTGATCTACCCCGGCAGTACGGTGTGGCTGGACTGCCTCTGGCCCCGCGGCGGCGACGCGCCCGAGTGGACCTGGAGCAACCCCGCCAAGAACACCGTCAGTGAGTATGGTTACAACTGATTCTATGCTGAGGGTACTTGACACATATCAGGCATGTCCCAAAGTGGGCGTTTATTATTTGTAACTAGCGGACGGTCCGCGTGGAATTCAGTTTTTCGAAAATACCGCGGGAACCCTGGATTTTTTCGGGATGAAAAGTAACCTATGTGTTAATCGAGAGTAAAATCTATTTCTATTCCAAATTTCAGCCAAATCGCTTCAGTAGCCGAAGCGTAAAGGAGGAACAAATATATTTACACACACACAAACTTTCGCCTTTATAATGTTAGTGTGAAGTGTGATTTATAAGCAGGTCATATTTGATATGACATACAAATTGCTGTTTAGAAAATAATTTTCAGAATTTTTGGAACTCGGATTAATTAGATACATATTTTTTTTTGTTTTACTCCAATTCTAAAAATTAAACATAGACAGTTTAAAACAGCTAATAAAAACACCTGGAATTGAATTCATATCCGGTGTAAGCCGTCAATGCTATGTAATATTGTCAAATGTCTATAAGAGACAATTTAAAAATAAACATTAAATCGTAGAGAAGCATAAAAAAAAAAAAATCTTAAATTGCTTTGAAAACGCCATAAACGAGCGCTACTACGTATAGATCACTGACAATCTGTCAGGGAAAGGATTACAAGAATGTTGCCATGATAAAAATTATTAGTAATGTTGTCGGCTAATGAAAAAAATACATTTTATTTAATTAACGCAAAAAAACCGGGTACCAAATTATTTTTATTGTATAAGTGGCAAGAGCCCTTTTTATTATAGAGATTTTTTTAACGTGGGGAAATCCACATGGATACCTTCTCGCCACGGGGAGGCAAGAAGGTTATGTCGGACTTCAACCGAATAAAACCCCACGGTGTTCCGACTCGCCGATTAATGACTAAGCCACGGGAACATTTCATAAACTACCGCAACTCAGCCAGCAGCAGCGGTACTCGTAATCCTGTTGTGTTATTAATATCGCTTCGGGAACACTAAAAACATCCACAACTCGAGGATTTATATCCAGTGGGCGACAGATTCCCCGTATCTGTCACCCGGACGTCCTCGTCAAGGAGGCAAATGGCGGTCGTGAGCGAGCCGCCTTCGTCCTGCTACGGCGGATAGGATGACACTCCAAGTCAACCTCTCTTAACCTTTCCGCCGCCTCCTTTTGTGACATTACAATTTCACAGATTGAGGCTACAGCTTCCCATGATTTGTCATTATTTGTCATGGTTTTTATGACGCCTGACAGAGATAAGTCTTGACCGATTACAGCCACGAGTGCCTCGCGTGGCTCTGCCCAATCGTGACATTTAGCCAGAGTATGCTGTGCGGTATCAGAGGCACAGCCACGCTCATGGCACTCCTCGGATGCCGAAATAGCCTACCGCAACTCCTTTGGCATGAAAGCCCGTGATTACCAAATTGACTTACCTTTTTTCCACATGGACATTTGACTTGTCGCAGACTGGTCCGGGCGCGAGGGCGAGGGCGACCACTTCCGCGTGACGCTGACGCGCGCGACGCCGCGCCACGGCGGCAGCTACACGTGCACCGCGCCCGGCGGCAGCACCAACACGGCCTTCGTTAAAGTTGTTAGTGAGTCATTAACCGCGACGCACCCGTCTCTTCACACTCTCTCATTCTACTCATTCTATTAAACCCTAGGGCGACCAAGCCTGTTTTTTTTTTTTAATATATTCTTTACAAGTTAGCGTAAGTGTAAGTGATGATGCAGTCTAAGATGGAAATGGGCTAACTTGTTAGGAGTAGGATGAAAATCCACACTCTTTTCGGTTTCTACACGACATCATACCGGAACGCTAAATCGCTTGGCGGTACGTCTTTGCTGGTAGGGTGGTAGCCTCCCACCAGCCAGACCTGGACCAATTAAGAAAATCTCAATCTGCCCAGCCAGGGATCGAACCCAGGACCTCCGTTTTGTAAATCCACCGCGCATACCACTGCGCCACGGAGGCCATCAAAGCTATATATAAAGCTATATATTTTTTCGGATTTTTCAAAGGGGATGGTCCAAAATTGTATAGAGCCCAGGATCAGTCATTGTACCCTGGCGGAAATAAAAGAAAATAATTTTGTTAAATATTTTCTATTATACAAATCTACGAATTCACTTTAATTCTTTCGAAATAATATTCATTATCTCCCAAGAATTGCAACATTAATACGAGTAACAATGGCGGATTGATGACGTTTTCAACGTAATAGTCGTTTTGACGTTTGCTGTCAAATGTCATGTCATAGTTGCTTTATGGGCGCCATCTTGATATGAGTCAAAAACTTGGGTTTTAATTTTATTTATTTCATTTTGTTTAGTTACATTTATTCACATGTTTATATTTTAACAGATACCCTGTATTTTTTAAACTTTAATGATACGAGTGGACCTGAAATGGATCATCACCTTTTCTATCTTGAATCGGTTTTTTCAATGCTCTAGCTGCTGTAATTGTGATTTTAAAGATTTGATTTTTGTTAAATACTACGAAATATATTACCAACGTACTATAATACTATTTGTAAAAATAATGTTTTTTTTGTTTTGTAGAAGAAGCTCTGAGTGCAATTATTATTTTTCTTTCGACAAGATGACACTATTTAAAAAAAATTGTCCTGTAAAAAAAGTGTATGGGACTGAAGTGTACCATCATTTTAAAAACTTGTACACTTTGTATCTCCCTTTTGTGTACTTACAAAATGGCTGGTAAAAATGTATGGGAGGGTCTAAAATTTCAATACAAGAAAAAAAATTTGATATGGGCACATTTCAACTAATTAATTATGATGATGATGATGATGATGATGATGATGATGATGATGATGATGATGATGATGATGATAATGATGATGGTGTAAGAATTTGATCGCGAGTAAAACCACAGTTCATAGTGAGCTGACGAAATGATTAATATTAATTATAACATATTTACTTAGTTTGTCAATATGAACTTAAAAATTAACTTTCGCATACAAAATTAGCAATATCGAATACTTAGATTTATTTTGTTTTACCATTAGGAATTTATTTTCCGTACCTATTTTGATTTTGAACACCTGACACGTATTACAAAAAAAAACTCAAATTGATAAACTAGTTATGTAATTTAAGCGTTCGTAAGTAATTAATTATTATTATTTACTAGCGGACCCGGTCAAGCAAGCGGGCACACTGTATATAAGCGGCCAAAGATTATGTTTGTCGCAGAATTACGAGATTATTTTCACAAATAAAAATGTGATTAGAGTTCCTAGGCATCTAAACTGCCTATATGCAAAAATCTTCTTAGTTTTGTACAGCAGGCGAGTAGCCTATTAGATGTAGTTTGTCCGTTGCAGATATAGTATGCCCTCCGCGCGTCTCAGCCTCCCCGCACCTCCGCACACACGCGCAGGGCACGAGGCTTGGGAGCGCCATTCAATATTCATGCAAAGAAGGGTACCATCTCAAAGGATCGGCCATTGCTAATTGTATGGGAGACGGTGAGTTGGGCAAAACCTCAGACCAATTATTGTATAGGACCTGCCTCGCTAGACGTTACTTTTCTGTCAAAGTATATGATCAACTATCTAATGCGATTATAAAAACTGTCTCTATAGAATCGATGTTAAATAGTTGTAATCGTGTTCGTCGGTTAAATAGCTCCGTAAAAATACCTTTTTGTGTAATTGAATTGTGTAAAAAACGGACAAAAACTTCTAGTTTAGTATAAGATATATATATCAAATCTACGCTAGTTTTCCTCAGAAAATGACAGACAATTTTGTTCGTGACTATGAGTGCGATACAGGTCCTTCTATAATTGGTCTAAGGGTAAAATACACCACAACACTAGTGCTCTAAGATCCCGTATTTATTTATTTATTATCATTCAAGCAATACCAAATATTTTACATTATATAATACTAGCGGACCCGGTCAAGCTTCGCTTTGACTTATGTGCACTTCCCTATCCCCACCCTATACTACCCTACTCCTACCCCTTACCCTACATTGTTTTCGTAAATGTTAATTATTTGTCACAAATTACAGGATGGACAACAAATGTTTGACAGGTACTAAACAAAGTAACATAATATATTGAAAATTATTTACCTTTCATAATTATTTATTCGTCGAATTTTCATTGTTTTTAAGATGTATTCTGCTATTCTTGGCAAAACAAATCCAACAAATCATAATAAAAAAAATTCAACCGACTTCCAACTCAAAAATTAACCTAAACTAAAAAGCAAAAAATAACATCTTACCTATGTGCTACCTTCTGATCAGTTTGAAGGTGGTGCCAAGCCAGTGATGTTTTAATTCAAGCCGTTTAAATTACACAATTTCTGTGGTTCTTTCAGAAACGGCTTTAATTAAAACATGACACTGGATTGGCACCGCCTTCAAACTGATCAGAAGGTAGCACATAGGTAAGATGTTATTTTTTGCTTTTTAGTTTAGGTTAATTTTTGAGTTGGAAGTCGGTTGAATTTTTTTTATTAAAATTTTTATTTTTTAATTTTTAGTGTTAGCACACCTACTGAGTGTGAACTGACTGTCCTCCGTATTGATCACCAGACCCCCTATGCAGTCACAATACATATGGGTGGAAAGTTCTCATCAATATGAAATTTATCATGTCCAAACACTAGGTAGCTACTGTGAACCATCGAGGAGTTCCCTTAACTCTCCTTCATCTTCATCACCAGACCTCTAATATAATCGCAACCTATCCTGGTGGAAAGTTCTCATCAATACAAAATTATCAAGTCAAAACACAAGGTAGCTACTGTGAACCGTCGAGGAGTTCTCTTCACTGTCCTTCGTCTTAATCATCAGACCCTTAATACAGTCACAACCCATCTAGGTGGAAAGTTCTCATCAATACAAATAAATTAAGCCCAAACAAAAGGTACCTGCTGTAAATCGTTTACGAGTTCCATCGTCTGTGTATCGGCTCCATCATCAGACCAACTCCAGACCTTCATAAAATTGTAGTGGTTTAAAATACCTTATGGAAACACTAACAAACGCACTAGCCGTCTCTACGATTTTCGAAAGTTCCCCTCAATTTCTCCAGGATGCCATCACCAGATCCTGACATGAAAAAAATGGGACCACCCTGGAATGAAACCCTTCAAAACAAAAAAAAAAAAATTCAAAATCGGTCCACAAATGACGGAATTATCGCTGGACATACATAAAAAAAAAACATACATACAACTGAACGTAGAACCTCCTCCTTTTTGGAAGTCGGTTAAAAAACGAAACGAATGAAAATCGGTATAGTAAATCTTGAGTTATAAGCCAGGAACGGAAGGTTACCTTAAAGAGACAGTTCATAACGAGCTCACTATAGCCGCCATGCCATGGGAACTTAGAAGAACGTGAAATCTTTATGAAGCAGCGCCATCTACATCCTGGATTTAAGATTCCAGGATAGTAAATTCAATTACATATGGTGTGTATGTATGTATTATAATGTTTTTAGAGATTTAAACCGTGTATGAAAAAAACAAAAAAAAAAAAAAAACAATTATTTATCCTTTTAATTTTGACGCGCAATAGGAAGAATGTGTTTGTATTTTTAAAGCAAAGGGATTATTAAAGAAAAACAGTAACCGTACATTAAGTTCAGTTCGAGCCCGGACAATGAAAAACTTTTTGTCTTTTTTTTTGTTTTTCTCAATTGGTTTCTTCAACTATTACAAAATCAAAAATCTCATTTACAAAAAATATGCATTATTATTTTTATTACATAATGGATACTATACTAAAAATACCGTAGCTAGTCACTAGATGGCGCTATCACAAGAGTTCCGAAAAAAGTTAGAGTAGTCTATCTATTTCCAATAATACATTGTAATCTTTGATAGCCGCTACCGCATTAATGTGTGTGTAATCGTGATAGTTAATTCCCCAGGTCAGTGGTCCACCGCGGCCCCCACTTGTGAGGCAATTGTGTGCCCTGAGCTGCGCGCCGCGGGCAGCTTTACCCACCTGTCCGACTACAATAAGTCGGTCGGTGGGCGAGCTGTCATTGCGTGCGCCTGGGGTTATCGGCTGGTTGGGGCGCCCGGACTCGAGTGCGAGCCCGACGGACGCTGGTCCGACGCAGTCCCCACGTGTGTGCGTGAGTATACCCTTTTTTTCTTTTTTTTTTTTTGGAATTTTCGTGGAATTCAGTTTTTTAGCCTATGTGTTAATCCAGAGTAAAATTTACTTCCATTCTAAATTTCAGCCAAATAGCTACAGTAGCCGCAGCGTAAAAGAGGAACAAACATACTTACACACTTACACACAGACTTTCGCCTTTATAATATTAGTGTGACGAGTTAGCCCTTGACTACAATCTCATCTGTGTGCCTAATGGCAGTTTGATACTGTGGTTACCTGGTATATACAGGTGTAGTTCATCTGTCGGGCTCGAGTAATGAGAACCTTCTTCTGCTTTTTGTCGGTTGAAAATCACTTGTCACCGTGATCATAATCTGACGTACCAAAAGAGCTTTTGGACTAAGGGTCGCCGCACACGGGTCACATGCGACAGCCACAAACGCCGCTACAAGAAGCACTAAGGGTCACAAAAGTAGCTGAAGCGCGTGATAACCACTTGCGTCTGCTGCTTTTTAACCCATAAAGTAGCATAATCGCGCGAGTGGCGTGTTGCGGCGTTTTGTATCGACGTTTAGTGGCCTGTGCGGGCCACAAGAAGCGAGCGGCGACGGTTGTAGCGCGTGGCGTGGCCACCGGCGTCAACCGTGTGCGGCGAGTCCATATAAAATGTATGAAAACTACAGGAAATTTGCCGGTAGCCGATGTTATTTGTGGTCAACAATAAACGTTATTTAGAAACAAATAATACAGATAAACGACACGCACTCCTTTTTTCACGCACTTTTATTAAATTGAACGTCTTGAATTAAAGACAACACTTTGCATGTGTGCGCTGTAGCTTATTATTCGGATAACTTTTTGCGGTGATTTTGTAGGGACGTAACCGATCTATAGTAATAAAATTATCATTGCCGGTAGCGGCGTTTTGTGCTTATGGCCGGTGGCTGAGTTTGTGTTTGTTGGTTGCAGCGATATACTGTCCTGAACCGCCAAACGTCCCGGAACTGGGTCGGCTTACGAAGACTCATCCCCCCAGAGACGGTAAACACCCAGTGGGCCACCTACTCCTGTACTACTGCGAGGCAGGTTACCAACTCGTCGGTGAGAACTCCATCGTGTGCACCGAAAGTGGCTTCTGGAGCCACCCCCCGCCCTTCTGTATGCGCCCCTCAGAGGTCCGCAAATCTGACACCATCGTCGTGGATAATATTACTTTTGTTAATTTTAACGAATAAGTGAATGGGGTCAAACAGACCCCGCTCGGTTATACGATATTATTACATTCGTGTAAGTGAATAGAGATGATGACAAGGCTTATGAGACACTCGGGTAGTTATGGCAAATTTTTACATGTTATTATACTTACATGAAAAAGTAAGATTGTCTGGATGTTTGTAAAATAAGATTATAATATTGGAAATATTTTAACGTAATTAGATGAAAATGCATGTACCTACCTACATTGAATGTGACATTTCTCATTATATGAAGTGTAAACATAACAGAGATTATTATACAAATTTAACGATTTCTTCGATTCTTCTTTCTTCGATTTTTTCGTGCTATGTACATCGATCTTCTATTAAAAAGTGGATACGACTTCTTGGCACTTAATTCAAGTAGTCGCATTTGCAAATTCCACCTTTAACTCAATCCTTAAGGTTGAATTTGCTCTGAATTTGGGATTTTATTGAATATTGGACTATATTTATAGGCCTTTAGGTATGATTTTCTTTACCAATAATTCTAAAACTGTGAAATTTTGTACATGATTGTGCGTCCTTTTATTATAAGAGGTCAATGGCTATTTATTGTTATTAATATGAAGCGTTTTTTAGCGATCCAAGGTATCCTACTAAATTAACCTTTGTAATTCCTGTAGCTCTGAAAGTAATTATTCCAGATACCCATGTTACATGCTACATGTTACTTCTACAGAATTGCTTTAAACATACCCTTAATTTGTATACAATTTAAAAAACTGTCATCATCTCTATTGTTCGCGCGGCTCATTTATATTAGGTACAAGGTATAGGTCAATTAGAAATAATGTAATTTTTAGCCGCTAATTTGAATTCTTATGACAAACGTATTAAAATAATAAATACATTCTTATTTCTTATTAAATTTACAAATGTATGCTTTTAGAAATATTCTTTTTGCATTATATTTTATATAAATGTTATACTATAAATATAAATTCTATGTCCACTTCAATAGACACTAGTCTCTCTATCTATATATATACTATCTATATACAGGGTGCTCGGGAGTATTTCCCATAACTTCAAGGTGTTGACGAGTCCACTTATAGGAGCCAAATTGCGTAACTAAAATATTTTTAACTAAAAAATAAAAACTTTATATTTTTATACAAAGTAATTCAAATAATTCCTACTATCCATGTAACACACGCCTTTATCTATCCTTGCATTGTAAAATACGTAAAACTTGGCTACGTCATAAGGATGCGTATAAGGGACACAAATAAAGATCTATTTACAAAAGAAATATTTTTTACTCCAAAAATACAGGGTGATTCGGTCTTTAGTGCGGATATTTTTTTTCGTGGTTCTGTATCATTAATAGAATATAAATCTACAAACAGTTCGATACATTTTATGTATTTTTTTTTTTAATTTATGTCTCTAAAATAACAAAATAATGTACATATTATTACTAAACAAGATATATTCAGCTTAAAAGTGATCTGGTGACGTTCTTTAGGTATCAAACGAAAATAAAATAAACGCACAATAGGGTGACCCTAAAATTCTGTTCAAAAGTAAATAACTTTAGCTAACGATAATTTTGTTATTTTTGAGTTAAAAAAAAAAAGAAAAAATACGTGATCATTAAATTTTGTTTATGTACAAAATATAAAAATATCCGCACTAAAAAAATTTTCTTCCTGTATTCATTTTAGAGCAAATGTTCCTTAGACATTTTTAATTAATTTACCTTTAAGTTTTTAACCATAGAGTTATGGGAAATACTCCCGAGCACCCTGTATATATATTCGGACACACAGTTAGACTTTACATGTAGTAGTAACGCTTTAGATTATACCATCGATATATGAGATTTATGAGCCTCAATAACTCAGCGGTAAAATAGTCGGACTCATCACCGACTCATAAACTCTAACTTACAACCACCTAATAAAGTTAAAAATAGTAGGTTAATATGATATTCATAGATATTTTTTCGGCTTTGGAGCAATGTATTTGATTGGGAATGAAATTCTGAAAAAAAACTCCATATTACGTCACTCGATTTAAAGTCAAAAGCGTCGACATCACATGGCTTTAATTGATTTAGCTTGCTTTCCATACAATGATACTCTATATATACCGTTACACCCACTCTCTATAACGACAATTAAGTAATAAAGAGTATCTTTTAAGTTGCCAAAATTAGTGAAAACTTTATTCCTAACCCGTAATAAACTCGACTGTCGGCATCATGCAAAAATCAACTTTCCAAGAAACTCGTTCGTTTGTATACGAATTGCGATTATTGCACGTGTACACTGTTGTTGACCATGACTAATAAGTAGAAGTCATGGACTTAATAGGTTATCATATTCTTAGTTGCTCATAAACTTTCAAATAGTAAACATGTCTAGTAAAAGAAAATCACTGTGTATTGACAAAATCATTTTTATAATTTCCATATAACGACAACTCTCTATAACGCCATAAAATGTACAGTCAGTGTCGTTATATAGAGTTTACACTGTATATTATATTTGCACGCTCAACATTGTTGACGCTCTTTTAAAAAAAAATGTCGTTGCGTCATTTTAAATAGTGGAAAGAAGACACAAATCGATTTGTGCCTCTATTACGTTGTGCCGTTTTCGAAGCGCTTAGCGAGTATCTATTACTATTATATCGATGGTTTGTACAAACAAACGCGTATGATATGTCATTTTACTACTACGTTTAGAGCCAAACTGAACTCCGGAATATATTGATCATACTGAAACGTACTCTTTGAAAGACATACAAACATTTAGTGGTCAATGCGCGTTGTTTTGGCGTCAATGACTTTTGTTTTCAAAGCTAAAAAGACTCTTAGAGACAATAATAATATAAAATAGGTCTTTAGTGCCACATTTACTGCTAGGTGCAATTGTCAATAGTTATTTGTTCAACGAGAGAGCAAACTTAGTCTTTGCATTGAGTGCCGAATTTGTGCCGAGTACATTTACGGGCGTCGCGCGTGATTCTAAGTTAAAATCCTGAGCCTTGTGAGGGATTCAAAGGCGCAAGATGCACAATACTCTGCTCTCGTGTGACACGTACAACTTTTCACCTTACTAGCGAAACAATACAAGCTATAATAATAATATATTTATCAATACATGTTTATTATTTTTTAAAAATTATAATTTTTATGTCAGCCACATATCTAAATAGTGACAATTTAATTACATGAAAAATAAATACAAGTACAACAACCTTCTTCGTGCATGGTGGCGTTAGTGTGGCATTAAAAAAAAAGCTAAAAAATATAATGTATTTTTGAACAGAGTGAATAAACATGACTTTTGCTCACTCGTTTTATGCAAACGCGGTATTTCTGAGCTAGAGAAATAAAAAGAAATAAATGATCTTTAAAGTAATTAATAATCCCAAAAAAACATCCCTAAACGCAGCCTTATGCTGCGCATTGTGCAAGCTGAAGAGACACTACTGATTGTCAGTGGCGGATTTTGGTTTTCCGGCTAAGCCCAGCGGCCTATACAACTTGCCCTCAAAAACATCACCGTATAAAAATATATGGAGATGATAATATGATGTATAAATAAAAATCTGCAGGCTTATTCACTATCTCTGATACGTACAGCTAGTTGACATACGTAATTGAGATTAAATGTCTGTCATCTGGTACTTACTGGTAGATATCACACAGTAAAGAAAAATGACATTTTGTCAATTGATTTGATGTTAGGTGCTTACGTATTATTTACAGTAGAAGTAACAGTTTTCATTGGATTTTCAATACAATTTTTTTCCATGTATATATGTTTCTCTTTTTTTCTGTAAGACTAAATTTATTGGGCCTAATTTGCCTGCTCGGCACACTGTTAAATCCGTCACTGCTTTATGTGTTTTAACTTTTATTTGTTGCGATGTCTTTAAATTGCAGTAAAATAAGAGCCTACATTTCCGTGAATAGTTTTGAAGGACGCCGGTCTACTGTACGAACGAGTTTCAATGTTATTAAAAATTACACACTTGACACCTGGCTACCAAAGTCAATGAAACAAATAGTACAAAAACAGTACAAATATCATTCGAGCCAGATGTCAAGTTAATCACGAGCTGTAGATAAGATGTTTACTAAATGTTAATGTTTAAGAAATTTATTTATTAACTAGCGGGGGCCCGCGTATACGCGTGAAAATCGATATACACTATCAACCCCTTCGCTATTTCTATTTATATTTTATATATAACTATTTCTGAAATTATTGCCAGTTTTCGAATTAACCCTGTATAATAAATAGTCCACTAATCATTTTACAACCCTTTAGGGATTATTTTTTTTATCCCCATTGCATTTCACTTTCTAAGTACAGTGAATGACTCAAGAGAGTCATGGAGAGTCAAAAAGACGTACCTACCTACTAGCGTAAGCATAAGTTGAAGAATGACAGACTTTCACTTAAAATATCAACCCCTGTAACCCCATAGGGGTGAAATTTATGAAATTCTTGTTTTATAACTAACCAATCGTTTATAGACCAATTTTCAAAAATATAACTTTAAATGCCAGATGTCTAATTTCAGAAAAAAACTAACTCCTTTCAACCCTTTAGTGGTTGATTTTATTTTCTTTATTGCATATCAAATTCTATGGATATTCAATTATATATTGCCGTGAATATAATTTGAAAAATGACAGATTTTCATTTAAAAAAAGAATCCATATTCATTAGGGGTGAAATTATTTAAATTCTTGTTTTTTATCTAACTAATCGTTTATAGACCAATTTTCAAAAATATAACCTTAAATGCCAGATGTCTAATTTCAGAAAAAAATCGAACTCCTTTCAACCGTTTAGGGGTAGCATTTTTTATCCCTGTTGCACTTCACATTTTATTGATAAATAATCAATGTGTCCATTACCGTGAACATAATTTGAGAAATTACGAACTTTCATAAAATAAAGTCCTACCCTTAATTTACCCCGGAGGGGTGAAATTTTCTTTTTTATGTTAAATAGACCATTTCAAGACCATTTTTTACAAATATGACTTGAAAAATGGCTGATTTTTATTTTTTTTTACAAATTTCAACCCCTTTCAAAAAAGATTTGTGAAAAACAAAACTCCACACGTACGAAGTCGCGGGCGTCCGCTAGTTAGGTAAAAATGTTATTATATTAAATATTATGTACCTTTCAGACTATTACTTTTATAGTAGATATTTTAATATCAATGGATCTTATGATGAAATAAAATTATTATACACATTAAAATATTCTAAATTATATATACTAAACTTAATAAATTTTCGGGACCTTTAGATGCAAATCTTAACTACTTTAATTATAAAAATATTCTAAATTAGATTATATTATACTTTGTAAAATTGAAGTGGTTGAGATATGCATCTTGGGCTTTCTATTATAAAAATATTCTAAATTAGATTATATTATACTTGATATTTGAAGCGGTTGAGATATGTATCTTGGCCGTTCTATTATAAAAATATTCTAAATTAGATTATTATTGTACTTTGTAAAATTTAAGTGATTGAGATATGCGTCTTTGGCATTCTATTATAAAAACATTCTAAATTAGATTATTATTGTACTTTGTAAAATTTAAGTGATTGAGATATGCGTCTTAGGCATTCTATCATAAAAATATTCTAAATTAGATTATTATTGTACTTTGTAAAATTTAAGTGATTGAGATATGCGTCTTTGGCATTCTATCATAAAAATATTCTAAATTAGATTATTATATTAAACAGTCGTAAAAATCTGTGGAATATATGTATTTTGAAAAATATTGGTGTTTTTATTTTTGCCTTTCCTTAAGTATATGTTACCGTTAACTTTTTACTATTTTTATTATGCCCGCTGTAATATTTTTATAACTATGTTAAATTCCGTTCCGTGGCCGTGATAGCCCAGTGGATATGACCTCTGCCTCCAAATCCGTAGGGTGTGGGTTCGAATCCGGTTTGGGGCATGCACCTCCAACTTTTCAGTTGTGTGCATTTTAAGAAATTAAATTTCACGTGTTTCAAACGGTGAAGGAAAACATCCTGAGGACCTGCAGACCTGAGAATTTCCTTAATTCTCAACGTGTGTGAAGTCTGCCAATCCGCATTGGGCCAGCGTGGTGTACCATTGGCCTAACCCCTCTCATTCTGAGAGGAGACTCGGGCTCGAGCTGTCTTCGAACAGTGCGTGTTGCCAGTGATGACCTATGGTTATGAGACTAACTATGGGCCTCATAAGAAGGCTCAGAGTCACACAGCGGGCGATGGAACGAGTTATGCTAGGAGTATCTCTGCGTAAGCCCTTCACTTTTTCATCATTCTTCTAGGAGAAGAAGAAAAGGTTTCGATTTAAATGGCTTTTGTATTTAGCTATTAACATATCAGATGCCACTCGGACAAAAATGTCTAAGAACCAAAAATCCTTATCAAAATTAGATAATAGGTATGCCTTGTATTAATAAATCACCGGATTGTCACCTCCTTCAAAGTGATCATCATCATACCACTGCAGGACCTATGCCTTTTGACTTCCAAACATCACGATCCTGAGCCGCCTGCATCCAGCGAACTGCTCGCGAGCGACTCGCTTGATGTCGTCAGTCCACCTGGTGGGGGGTCGACCAACACTGTGCTTTCTAGTGCGGGGTCGCCATTTCAGCACCTTGGGACCAACGTCCATCGGCTGTTCCCCGAGCCCCGCTCATTGCAACTTCAGCTTCGCGACTTGTTGAGGTATGTCGGTGACTTTGATTCTGCGGATCCGCTAATTTCTGATTCGATTACGCAGAAATACTCCTAGCATAGCTCGTTCCATCGCCCGCTGTGTGACTCTGAGCCTTCTTATGAGGCCCATAGTTAGTCTCATAACCATAGGTCGTCACTGGCAACACGCACTGTTCGAAAACAGCTCGAGCTGGAGTCTCCTCTCAGAATGGCCCAATGCGGTTTGCAGACTTCACACACGCAGAGAATTAAGATAATTGTCTGGTATGCAGGATTCCTCACGATGTTTTCCTTCACCGTGATATTTAATCTCTTAAAATGCACACAACTGAAAAGTTAGAGGTGCATGCCCCGGACCGGATTCGAAACCACACCCTCCGGAATCGGAGGCAGAGGTCATATCCACTGGGCTATCACGGCTCTTTGGCATCAGTATCGATCTCTAATCATAGATATGTCCGCTGATAGTTATTTTGGATATATATTTCATGTACAGAATTGACCTCTGTACAGATTTATTATAAGTGTAGTGTGAATTGAATGATAAGTCGTCAATATCCCAGATCGTCGAACTGTGCGGCGGAGCGCCGGCTGGTCGGTGCGACGTGGCGAGCTATTCATAGCGCGGGGCGCGCCGGGACGAGGAGAGGTGGAAAGCATAGGGATGGCGGCTTCCCATAACATCGACTCCTCACGAAAAACTATCGATATTAGAATAACTACGTCTTTAATTCAAGAACTGTGTGCCTAGTGGGAGATTTCAATATTTTCACACTGTTACTATCAAGGTGACGTAAACGCAAATTTATATGGAATTGAAATAGTAGTGCCACTAGATGGCGCTGTTTCAATTCCTTAGAAATTCGCGTTTACGTTACGTGACAGTAACAGTATCGAACTCCTACTAAGCCCTCTGATAATACGTTTTAGAGTAAAACTGCGAGTGTAATAAGAGCTTTTGACAATTACCCAGTGGCTATAACCTCTGCCTTCAATAATGGCGTCGGTTAGAAACGATTTCGGGGCATGCACCTTTTCAGTTGTGTATATTTTAAGAAATTAAATATCACGTGTCTAAATGGTAAAGGAAAATCATCGTGAGGAAACCTGCATACCTGTCAATTTTCTTAAATCTCTTGTACGTGTGAAGTCTGCTAACCCTCTCATTCTAGGAGTCTTGTGCTCAACAGTGAGCCGAATATGGGTTGTTAATGATGATACAGTTCCGTGAGTTAATTTAGTACACAGTGAAAGTAAATATTTGGTTTGCACCACAGTGCTAAACCGTGTCACAGAATACACACATATTTAATATAAAATGTGCCGTGTATCCATTAGAACCTACATCGGGCTTGAGTTGTGTAATAGCTTGGCAAGTTCGTTCGTAACACTCCCGATGGTCCGCGCGAGCCGGGGGGCGTGTAGCGATGAATGAAAAACCCACGACTGATGCACATAACTTCCCCGTACGCGCGATTTCACTCCCGCGCAACCTTTCCCCCCCGTGCGTCGCCCGCATAACGTGGGAGTGTCACCAACGAACTTGTCAAGCTATAGGTCCCTATTCGAAGTACGATGCAAACTTTATGACGTTTTGGAACATCGTGCGTTGACCTTTGCAATACAAAATAAAAGGTGTCAGCGGTAACGTAGCGGGGCGGCGGCACCATCACCCCGCGCATCTGGACCTTATGTATGACCTGCGCGTCCGCTCGCCACCCGCTGCTAATAGATTAGATAACCGAGACGTCACTAATGCCTAATTCAGGCTACTTTAGCATTTTAGTCGAGTAGCATACTAAACTACTCGCTACTGCCCAAAAATTATTCGTACTCGGCTACTAAATTAGTCCGAACTAGGCATAAGTTTGCATCCGACTATCTACCCCGCTGTAACCCCGCTGAGATTTTTGTAATATCAGAAGCTCGTTAAGTTATTGTTACTTTTCAAAATATTTGTAAAGATAAGAAAGAAAAGTTAAGAATAGGTGAGGGTAGTTTACCATACCGTACGATAGGAGAGTTGGGTTTGAGGGAATAGTTGTTGAATAAGTTCATTTACAACAGAGATAGGCAGTGGAGAAGTGGTTTTTGTTAAAACTTTGCGAGTATTAAACAGAAACCTACTCAACAGACTGGGAATGTTTCCAATCGATATGGCACGTGCGCGCAGCCCTAGCGCGTCGCGCGCCCGGGCAGTGCGCACAGTGGCGCGCGCGCCGCCGCCGCCATGGGCAACCAGACCTCGGCCGCCTCCGCCCACCGCGCCAGGAAGAATGTGCACTGGAAGACTGCAGGTAGGTACGGTCAGCGCGCCCGGCGGCTGCGGCGTCGCGTGCTGACCCGCGCTCTGTCCGCAGGTCGGCCGGCGGCGCCGGGCAAGCCCGACGTCTCGCCCGAGGAGGAGGAGGACGCGGTGACGCTGCGCTGGGCGCCGCCGCCGCACGACGGGGGCGCGGCGCTGCTCGGCTACCGCGTGGAGTGCAACCGCCTGGGCGCGGCCGAGTGGCTGTGCACGGCGCCGCCCGTGGTGCGCGCGCCCGAGCTGCTGCTCACGGGGCTCGGCGCGCCCGACCGCTACCGCTTCCGCGTCGCCGCGCTCAACGCCGTCGGCCGCTCCGCCTACAGCGAGCCGTCCGACGCGCCGCCGCCCGGCGCCGCGCGCGCGCCCGCCTTCTCCCGCCGCCTGGCGGACGTCACGGCGCTGGAGGGCGACGCCGCCGAGTTCCGCGTGGAGTTCGGCGGCGCGCCGCCCCCCGCCGTCGCCTGGTTCAAGGACGACTGCGAGATCTTCAGCAGCCGCCGCACCGCCATCTCCGCGGGCGACGGCGCCAGCGCGCTCGTGTTCCACCAGACGCTGCCGGGCGACGAGGGCGAGGTCAAGTGCACGCTCACCAACCGCGCCGGCCACGCCGCCACGCGCGCGCGCCTGCGGCTCGAGGCGCCGCCGCGCCTGCGCTACCCGCGCCGCTACGAGGACGGCCTGCTGTTCGAGGTCGGCGAGACCATCGCGCTGAAGGCGACGGTGGTGGGCAGCCCCGCGCCCGCCGTGGAGTGGCGGCACGACGGGCGGCCCGTGGTGGCCGACGCGCGCGTGCGCCTGCTGGCGGCGCCGGGCCGCGCGGCGTTGCGCGTGGCGGCGGCGCGGCGCGGCGACCGCGGCGAGTACACGGTGACGGCGCGCAACGCCATCGGCGAGGACTCGGCCGCCTTCCTGGTGACGGTGACGGCGCCGCCCGAGCCGCCGCGCGGCGTGGCCGTGGCGCGCCAGGCGGGCCGCGCCGTCACGCTGGCGTGGCTGCCGCCCGCGGACGACGGCGGCTGTCGCATCGGCAACTACGTGGTGGAGTACTACCGCAGCGGCTGGAATGTGTGGCTCAAGGCGACGGCGAGCCGCACGACGAGCGCCACGCTGGCCGACCTCATCGCGGGCAGCGAGTACCGCTTCCGCGTGAAGGCGGAGAGTCCGTACGGCATGAGCGCGCCCAGCGCCGCGTCGGCCGCCGTGCGCGTGCCGGGCGCGCCGGTGGACGCCGACCTGCTGGCGGCCGAGGCGCGCATCATCAGCGAGTCGCTGGCGCGTCGCGAGGGCGAGGCGCCGCCCGTGTCGCCGGCTCCGCGCCGCAAGCGCGCCTCGGCCGTCTCGCCGGCGCCCGCGTCGCCTGCGCCCGCCGAGCCCGCCGCGCCCACCGCGCCCGCTGCTCCTCCACCGCCCAAGCAGAGGCGCAGCTCGGTGCCCGGCGAAGCCACCAGCAACGAGTTCATGTTGCTCTTGTATCCAGACTCCGCCAAATCCACAACAACCAAATCAGACAAATCCGGTGAGTGTACCCCTTACTTAATTCCCGTTTATGTAGGTACCCAATACTTACCTATACGAGTATATCTATATATACCTACCTATTTCTTATGCATTCTGAACTGAATTATTTCGTTTCTTCGTTTTCCTTAGAACAATCATGTTTATTTTGCTTTTGCTGCGCTATTGAATCATATATCTAAGAACTTTTTGAATATCCTGCTTGCATATAAAACAATCCAGGTTTTTAAACCGGATCAAATCACGACGACGTCAATGATGAGCGAATGCGATTGTTACCATTGTAGCATTGGGCAATGCGACTATTTAAATATTCTACTTATGTATGTTTTTGGCTGGTGGGAGGCTTCGCACTTGGCTACTTACCACCATACCGGAAAAGGCGTAAAGCCTAACGATTCAGTGTTTCGGTACGAAGCCGTGAAGAAACCGAAAGGGGTTTGGATCCTCCTCATAACAAGTTAGCCCGCTTCCATCTTAGATTGCATCATCACTTACCGTCAGGTGAGATTGTAGTCAAGGGCTAACTTGTAAAGAATAAATGTAGGTATATATGCATCGTAGTGATGGTTACAATCGGGATTGGGTTGCGATAGGTTTTGGCCATGGACACTATGAGCGTAGTTTACAAGCCTATACACGTCCGAATATCATAAGAAACTCAGCCCCTGTAGCCAAGTGGCACGCATAAGGTTTTTAACTTAGGGTATGCACTATAAGTAAAAATTGGAAAATTCCTTGTCCAACTATCTATTCTGTGGTCCAACATAGGTATGTATTGAGTCCTCAGGGTAGGCAGTGCTTGCATCTATGAAGTGCACGACACTGGTGGCACGTCGATTCTCTTTCTAGAAAAATGTATGGGAATGACATTTGCTATCTACAGGTCACGTGATCAAGATCTGTACAAGCTTGTAAGTCATATACTATATTTTATCTCATCTATACTTAGATGTTAAAGTGTGTATTGTCCTTTTATCTATACTATAATACCTAATGGCTCCGAAACTACATAACCGATTTGAAAAATTCTTTCACTGTTGGGAAGCTACACTTTCCCCGGGTGCTAAAGGCTAAATTTTACCCCAGTATTCCTACAGGAGCGAAAACTACGCAGGTGAAGGTGAAGGTGAACCACGTGGCGTCTGTTTTTAAAAATTAAATTATTAAATAGTACCTAATCGACGCAAAAAGCGTTATGATATCCTATCAAAACATAAATCTGAATATGGGGACCAAATTGGATATCACTGATGTGTTTTTATCGATTTTGCCAACAAAAGAAATTATAAGAATATCTAAGTGGGTGCCAAATTCTATAGATTGTAGAACTTAGAATACATAGCTCAAGATTTGTTTTGTTGGCAAAATTGATAACGACACACATGTTATTGAATTTGGCTCCCATTTTCACAATTATGTTTTATTAAGATAATAATTAATTCAAAGTTATCTCTTGTAACCTAGGCCGGTAGGCGTTTTTCGCTCTCATATGTATTTATGATTTTTTTATTTAATGAAGATTGCCCTTGACTGCCATGGTTAAGTGACGATACAGTCTATGATCGAATAATGGAAACGGACTAACTTGGAAAAGGTACCTACAAGTTTATTCGAAGTTAGTTCGAAGAGCCGATGGACGTTGGGGTCCCAAGGTGCTGGAATGCCGACCCCGCACTACAAGTGCGCAGTGTAGGTCGACCCCCACCAGGTGGACTGACGACATAAAGAGTCGCAGGGATTCGCTGGATGCAGGCTGCTCAGTATCGTGATGTTTGGATGTCCCTACAAAAGGTCTATGTCCTGCAGTGGACTTCCGTTGGCTGATATGATGATGATGATGATGATGATGATGATGATGATGATGATGATGATGATGATGATGATGATGAAGTTTATTCTACCGATACCTCTGACGGTCTCTACGCAGCATTGTACTGGAACGCAAAATTTCTTGGCGACACATCTTTGCCATTTGAGTGGGAACTAGTCACGGCCGAAGCCTACTAGATCAGACATAATTTCATATCCTCAATAGCTCTACGGTAAGACCGGTCGGACTCATCACCGAGGGTTGGTGGTTCGATTCCCGCCCCGTTGGTCTATTGTCGTACCCACTCCTAATACAGCCTTTCCCGACTAGTTGGAGGTGAATAAAAAAAAATTAAAGAAAATATAAAACTAAACTGGGAATTGAACCTAGGACTTCTCTGTTGCGAACCACAGCACTATCACACAATATGCAAATAGTTTCAAGTGTTTCAAAGAGTCATTTTATTTTTCAGAGAAAAGGAAGTCCTTTCAATTGGATTTAGAAGACGCGTTGTCTCCGCCTCCCATATCGCTGTCGGCGCCCGAGCTGAGCTCCAGGAGTGTCCTGCCCTTCAGAGCCCTCCGCAACGCCGTCTCGTCAACCGAACTCCTCCACGAGCGAGCGATGGCTCGTTTCTACAAAGCTGTAGCATTAAAAGAAGGACAAGAGGAACAAAAGAAAAAAGACGAATCCCCTCCCAAAAGCGAACCCAACCACATTCCGTACAAAGACGTCGAACTAAACCAAACATTCGACCAACAGACATTAACCACAGACACCAGTCCTAAAGTACAAACGCCAGAAATCCACTTTAAATCCGACTCTTTTGATGAAAATAAAACGAAAACCCAACGACAAAACTCTGACAATTCAGATAGATGGCAACAAATGTCATTCGATGAGGATTATACTGCCAGCACGGTCTCCACTGACGGTGACTATACTGACGAGGACGAAGGAGACAGTCTCACTGAAGAAGTTGGAAGAGAGAGTCAGCTAGCAGAGGAAGAGGAAACTTACCACCCGAGGAATAAAACTGCACTCCCGCAACAGATAAGTGATACCATAGAAGAAGAGGAGGAAAAAGAACCAGATAGAGAACCCGTGAAACCTTTACCTTTGTTAGAACCTAATTTCATACCGAAGCCGATTTTGAAGAAAAGAGTACCTCCAATTCCCGAAACTGCTGCTCCTTTAAGTATAGTAGAAAATAACAAAAAGCATGATTCTATCAAAAAACAAGAAAAACTTGAAGATAAACAGAAAAAAGAAGAGAAAAGAAGTACCTTATTTCAAAAAATTACTAAACAAAAACCATTTAATTTCCCAAAATTTAATAAAAAAGACACCGACAAAACCACGAAAACAACGACGCAATCTAAAGAAGACAAATCGACAAAGAAAACTGAAACGATAGATGATAAATACGGCGATGAAGGAAAAACAGTAATCGATTACTACGGAAACATCGTAAAAGAATATGGCACTACGAAGAGGTCTACTACACCTCTATATTTGAATACGGAAGACCTTAAACAAGTTGCCGAACAACAAATAAATAAAGTTACTGAAGCTGATAATAACGCAAAAGAAAAATCTCTGGCACCAGAGCAGCCAAAGAAAAAAATTGTTAAAAAAGTCACTGAAAATAAAGTTAATTCCATTAAAAAGAAAAGAATATCTACTTTAGAAAAACAAAAGACAACGAAACCCGAAGAAAAGGAAACAAAACCGGAAAAGAATGTTAATCAACATTTGTCTAACTCAACTGTACAACAGAATAGTGGCCAAGCTCCGGTCAGTAAAGTGGTGGACACGCGTGTCGTTCTGAAAACCAAGGAACGAGCGACTGTAGTCATACCCATAGATTACAAAGAATTAGAAGAAAGAGCCAAAGTGAATGTTCGCACTGCCATTGACTACACAGTGGACGTATGCTTGCTGCTGCTCGCCTTCTGGGTTTACTTCTTCAAGGACGAGAGATTGGCGATTCCGTTCTTGATACTCATCATTTATCGTCAGCTCCAAGAGACTATTTTCCAAAATCTACCTGACTGGATCCGCCGCAACACGCCCCAGTGGCTAAAAAAGAAGACTTCTTGATTAATTCCTATAATACATTGTGCGATTATTTTGTTGGACTGTGAACTTAGTTTTATGCGATAATGTGATTTATGTTGTTAAATAATATGAAGTTTTTATATGTACCTATTGAGAAATTGTAGTTAAAATTTAATTTTGTCCCGTATCTAGTAGGCGACGAGCTGCCGGACGCCTACATCGAATATTGGAAAAATTGTTTTTTTATAAAATTAAAAAGTGTATTTTTAAATCAGTAAAGCATGTTTGACTATCGACGCGGAACTTTGTGTGTGAGATTCATATCACAGTTTCGAATTCCGCGGACGGATTGCGTGGAGTACGGCCCCCCGCGGCGCGTGCAGGACCCCAAGCAGTGCGCGCTGCGCGACCGCGGCCTCGTGCTGGGCGTGTATTACAACGAGCATGTCACCGAGGAGGGCGCCATACTGACGGCCGCCGCACAGAAATATGATCAAAACTGCGGCGGAAAGCTTTGGAGTCAATTGAAACTGGCACCCATACCGCGCCTCGGAGAGTACCGAGTGTTCTACGACCTGGACGGCCACTTCGGCTACGTGGCCGTCGCCGGCCTGGGCTCCGAGTGCTTACGATACAACACCACGGAAGCGCTGGACGAGAGCAAAGAAGCGATCCGAATAGCGGCGGGCTTGGGCACGGAGGCGTTGCAGCAGCTGAAGCCGTCTTCCATCCACGTAGAGTCGTTCGGGAACGCCGAGGCCGCGGCGGAGGGCGCGACGCTTGCGACTTGGAGATTCCAAGAATATAAAAGCCCAACGAGCCCGCGGCTAATGCCCACGCCCAAACTGGAGCTTTACGACGACTGCGACTTCGACGGTTGGAAGGTCGGCGCGTTGAAAGCGGAATCCCAAAACTTAGCTCGTCATCTCCAAGAGATACCCGCGAACCTGTTGAACCCGACGTCGTTCGCCAAGATAGCGGTGGAGCTGTTGTGCGAGCTGGACATCAACGTCGAGGTGAAGACTCAGGGCTGGGCGGCGAGCCACGAGATGGGGGGCTTCGTGGCGGTCGGGAAATCCTCAGTGCAGCCGCCGCTCTACGTGGAGATCGGCTACTTCGGGGCGTCCGAGTGCGAGCGACCTGTCGTGATGATCGGCAAAGGCGTCACGTTCGACAGCGGCAGCCTGGACCTGAAGCCGCCGAACGAACTGCGTTACATGAAAGGGGACATGGCGGGCGCCGCGTGCGTGCTGGCCGTGGCGCGCGCCGCGGCGCTGCTCAAGCTGCCCGTCAACATCCGCGGGATCCTGCCGCTGTGCGAGCTGATGCCCAGCGGCAAGAGCCCCAAGTCGGGGGACGTGGTGTCGAGCGCGAGCGGCAAGTCCATTCACATAAGACTGCCGTCGCGCGAGGGGCGCCTGCTGATCGCGGACAGCCTGGTGTACGCGCGGAACTACTGGCCGCGGTTCATCCTCGACGTGGGCACGATGTCCAAGGAGCTGATCGCCTCGCTCGGCGGCGCGGCGTGCGGCTGCTATTCCAACTGCGAGGAGTTGTACTGCTACGCGGCGGCGGCGGGCGGCCACACCGGCGACCGCGTGTGGCGGATGCCTCTCTGGAAGTTCTACGAGGAGCGGGTGAAGGACTGCCAGACCGCCGACGTCGCCAACACGGGCCGCGAGCGCTTCGGGGACTCCCCGAACTGCGCCGCGTTCCTCAAACAGTTCGTGTGCGACAGCAGGTGGATCCACTTAGACACGTACAACGTGGCGTACACAAAGGGTGCCGACTTCCCCTACCTGCGCCGCGGTATGACGGGCAGGCCGACGCGGACGATTCTCGAACTCATGTTGCAGCTACTGAATGATTCTAAATTGTGATAAGTCGTGTTTAAAATTTTCTCTAAAGATTCCGCATTCGGTGACATATTCATAGCGCGATTAACACCTATGTAGGTGTCAGTGAGATACCTCCAAACCTAGTTACCTATGAATAAACTATAATGATGTTTTTATTTATTTAAATCCTTAAGCTAAATATGTACTACAATGTTTACCTATTAAAATTACAGTTAAGTGTTTAACTTTCTGCTAGTTACACAAAATTAAAACATTTTATGTGATGAAAACTTGATTTTCGAAAAACGGGGTATATCAATATCTTTTTACTTACGAGTAGGTAAGTAGGAAAGACATTGATTTATCCCATTTTCCGTTTTTAGACCATAAAGCCAGCAAACAATCTGAGTAGATACCTAACTGTTGCTGTCTTTTTCTGTAAGAAGTAACATTAGCAAATACATTAAACTCTGTCATACTTATTTAATAAATTTGTTAAGAAAGTTTTAATCATTGTTTTTCGCAAGCAAACATAGGTACCTGCTTACCCTAACAAAATCTGATGGTTACCAAAAAAAACAATGAGACTGTGAGGACTTAGACAATAACTTGACTGGCTTCATCTTATCTATTTATATAAAAATGAATTTCTGTTCGTTAGTCTCGCTAAAACTCGAGAACGGCTGAACGGATTTATTTTATTTTGGTCTTGAAATGTTTGCCGAGGTATAGGGATGGTTTAAAAAGTGAGAAAAATTAGAATAATTACCGGGAAAACCATAAAAACAACCCTTTCTATTTCCCATACAAACGTTTAAAGGGCAGAATAGGGGTAGGGTAGGGTAGGGGTAGGGAAGAAGTGCACATAAGTCAAAGCGAAGCTTGACGGGGTCCACTAGAAGCGGAAATTTTGTGCAATCCTATTGCTTAATATTTCTCCATTTCTCGGCTCCGCTGCCTTGCTCCGCTTCGGTGGACTGGCAGCCTAAGAGCCACATACATTAAAATTATATCGGTATAAGATGAATCGGATAAGCTGAGAAATGGTAAAATAAAACAAAAAAGGGTATAAATTATAATTTATTAGGTACAAATTTATTATGGCACATAAAAATTATGGCGAAATTAGATTATTTTAAATAACATCTATATTATAAAACTGTAACCAGTAACACTTTGTTTATTTATAAGAGTACCAACAAGTTTCAAAAATATAAAAATACTACTTATCGATATAAAATCAATTCTAACAAACAAATTCGAACGTAGGTCTGTCTTGACTTTCACGGTTAAACCACTGAATCGATTTTGATATCATCATCCGTTGCCCTCATAATTCTTTGGTTAGCCTTCAGTAGCCAACCGATCTGACCAAGGTTCCTTTCTGCTAACACACAGCTGCCTGTACTCTTTTGTCGATCATCTAATAGGCTAGTTGACACTTTTTTTTAATGGTCATAAATAGTTCATTATCGTTCTACTAAATTGAATATTGTTTTTTCATATTTTTTGAGATGTGATTTTATATGGCAATTGTTGTTTTTAAATATGTTTTTGACAATACGAGCCAAAAAGCCTGTCGGCCATGTTGTCATTCATTTCATATTCGTTCTTAAATCGCTCACTCTAAATTTTAATGTATTCATAGTTAACATCATCCTCTTGCAATATTTCTATTTTAAAATCGGTCGAGAATGTCTTTTTCTTTACTATATGACGCTCTCAGTACCTAACTATTTTCGGCCATCGGCCGTGTCGTGTGTCGAAAATCGAAACTTTGTGGGACCTTTCAACTGTCACTTTATAAATGACCTTGAACTATTAGCGATTTAGCGTTCTGGTACGATGTCGTGTAGAAACCGAAAGGGGTGTGGATTTTCATCCTCCGTCTAACAAGTTAGCCCGCTTCCATCTTAGATTGCATCATCACTTACCATCAGGTGAGATTGTAGTCAAGGGATAACTTGCAAAGAGAAGCTAGTATTGGTGTAATATCGACAAGTAGTAAATCAAAACGTTCGTTACAGTTTTATGACAGTAGAATTTTTTTACAATATTCTACATAGAATTAAACGTAATAACAAAAAAAATCAAATCACATACATAATGCAATAAAAAAAAATAGAAAATAAGTATTTGGTAAGTTGATTAATTATGTCTTAATTAATGTTTAGTATTCAAAATATTATCTTTTATTATCTAAAACAAATAACTAAGCTTAAAAAACATTGACACAAAAATTACAATTTTAGTGTCAATATTTTTTACAAAATTTTTAATAAATAAATCTTTGACAAGTTATAAAAACTAAACAAAATCACCAACCCTTAAGTCGGCCGTATACACTCGTTTTCCGAATCCGTTTTTCACGTTCGGAAAACCGAAAGCATGAAATTAATAGTACATTATGATATAAGTGCGGTTAGTTGAAAATTACAGCCGAGGCGATATTGCTAGCTCAAGCCGAAGGCGAGAGCTATAGTAAGGAAGCAGAGGCTGTAATTATCAAAGCGCACGTATTTCATACGACGTTTTATTACACATTTGCGAGGAAAAACACTTTGAACATACTTTCTGAAAATGAATTTGCATCTTTGTTCTTTGCCTGTTTTCCATATGATGACATTTTGAAACGTTTGTAATTTTTACAGAGTTAGCGTTATAAGTTTTTTATTAGGAAAATGCACCAAAAACAGCCAGTATTACTCATAAAGTAAATTAATATTTTTGTGTTTCTGATACAGATAAATGGTTGACATGTATTGTCAAATTTATTAAAATGAAAGAATTAAATTTTATGATATTTTATCTGCCTAAGTTAATTTTATTCATTAAATGTTGAGCACTTTGTGACATAAAAACTCTTTGCCAAGATTTAAAAAGTACCGTTCGTTTTTAGACGGATGATAAAGGTTTTATATTACATTACGGCACATGTGCATTTTACTGTACATTACTGCACATGTGCGTAATGAGATACATTACGACATTGAAATTGATGAAATAAGCGATACTTTACGAGCAAATGTGTTATAAAAGACATAACATATTGTTTTACTTTAAGATTTTGAACACAAATGGAACAAGGGATCGCACCCTTGTGTGGCAGTATACACTTTAGGTAGGTCACAGCGAAGAGTTCATGCAAACCGATTCCCGCCGGGTTACCGTTTAAAAATCCACACATGTTCATTATTGCAATGAATATGAACCATATTAGAACGCGGTATGAAGTTATCTTTGGGTTGCGTTTGACAAAATTCCAACCTTCGCCACTGGTAGGTCAGAGGTCGGAGCGGTGCAGCGGGTCTGCGCTCACTACGGGCGAGTCCTCTGTGTCGGACAGGTAGCCCGGCATGCCCGTGTAGTGAGTAGGGTGCAGTAGCAGAGGCGAAGCCGACAGCGCTCTCAGGTCGCGCCGAGGGAAATGCGACTTCCAAGTGTCACTGCAAATGAAACATCGATCTCAAACTTCACGGACAAGCAGTGGCGGATTTACAAAGGACGTGTCTCAAAACGGGCCTTTGTTATTTACTAGCGGACGCCCGCGACTTCGTCCGCGTGGAATTTAGTTTTTCACAAATCCCTCGGGAACCATGGATTGTTCCGGGATAAAAAGTAGCCTATGTGTTAATCCTGAGTAAAATCTATTTCCATTCCAAATTACAGCCAAATCGCTTCAGTAGTAGCGGCGTTAAACTCCGCCAGAAGTCAGAAGTTGATAATATATTGATTGATGAAAAGCATGTTGAGCCGTTCCGGGTTATTTTCATCAACGTGCAACAGTAGGTATTCATTAAAAATCATCCGCCTAATCCTATCAACAACATTGGAGCATCTTGACGGGTCTACGCCTAAGACCAATTATTGTATAGGACCTGCCTCGCTAGACGTTACTTTTCTGTCAAAGTATATGATCAACGATCTAATGCGATTATAAATACTGTCTCTATAGAATCGATGTTAAATAGTTATAATCGTGTTCCTCGGTTAAAGAGCTCCGAAAAAATACTTTTTTGTGTAATTGAACTGTGTAAAAAACGGGCAATAACTTCTAGCTTAGTATAAGATATATACCAAATTTAAGCTCGTTTTCCTCAGAAAATGACAGACAATTTTGTTCGTGACTATGAGTGCGATACAGGTCCTTCTATAATTGGTCTGAGGTCTGCGCTCCATATTCGCTCTCTATGAGGACGAAGGCCTGGCTTTCTAGTTGTAAAAAAAGGCTAATGAGATGATACGATAATGACAAGAGGATCTTCCTGCCGAGGTATCTGTGAGCTATCTACGCAACTCACTTGGGGTGCTGGTCGAACTAATGAGATGAGATGATATGATAATGACGAGAGGATCTTCCTGCCGAGGTGTCTGTGAGCTATGTACGCAACTCACTTGGGGTGCTGGTCGAACTAATGAGATGAGATGATATGATAATGACGAGAGGATCTTCCTGCCGAGGTGTCTGTGAGCTATGTACGCAACTCACTTGGGGTGCTGGTCGAACTAATGAGATGAGATGATATGATAATGACGAGAGGATCTTCCTGCCGAGGTGTCTGTGAGCTATGTACGCAACTCACTTGGGGTGCTGGTCGAACTAATGAGATGAGATGATATGATAATGACGAGAGGATCTTCCTGCCGAGGTGTCTGTGAGCTATGTACGCAACTCACTTGGGGTGCTGGTCGAACTAATGAGATGAGATGATATGATAATGACGAGAGGATCTTCCTGCCGAGGTGTCTGTGAGCTATGTACGCAACTCACTTGGGGTGCTGGTCGAACTAATGAGATGAGATGATATGATAATGACGAGAGGATCTTCCTGCCGAGGTGTCTGTGAGCTATGTACGCAACTCACTTGGGGTGCTGGTCGAACTAATGAGATGAGATGATATGATAATGACGAGAGGATCTTCCTGCCGAGGTGTCTGTGAGCTATGTACGCAACTCACTTGGGGTGCTGGTCGAACTAATGAGATGAGATGATATGATAATGACGAGAGGATCTTCCTGCCGAGGTGTCTGTGAGCTATGTACGCAACTCACTTGGGGTGCTGGTCGAACTAATGAGATGAGATGATATGATAATGACGAGAGGATCTTCCTGCCGAGGTGTCTGTGAGCTATGTACGCAACTCACTTGGGGTGCTGGTCGAACTAATGAGATGAGATGATATGATAATGACGAGAGGATCTTCCTGCCGAGGTGTCTGTGAGCTATGTACGCAACTCACTTGGGGTGCTGGTCGAACTAATGAGATGAGATGATATGATAATGACGAGAGGATCTTCCTGCCGAGGTGTCTGTGAGCTATGTACGCAACTCACTTGGGGTGCTGGTCGAACTAATGAGATGAGATGATATGATAATGACGAGAGGATCTTCCTGCCGAGGTGTCTGTGAGCTATGTACGCAACTCACTTGGGGTGCTGGTCGAACTAATGAGATGAGATGATATGATAATGACGAGAGGATCTTCCTGCCGAGGTGTCTGTGAGCTATGTACGCAACTCACTTGGGGTGCTGGTCGAACTAATGAGATGAGATGATATGATAATGACGAGAGGATCTTCCTGCCGAGGTGTCTGTGAGCTATGTACGCAACTCACTTGGGGTGCTGGTCGAACTAATGAGATGAGATGATATGATAATGACGAGAGGATCTTCCTGCCGAGGTGTCTGTGAGCTATGTACGCAACTCACTTGGGGTGCTGGTCGAACTAATGAGATGAGATGATATGATAATGACGAGAGGATCTTCCTGCCGAGGTGTCTGTGAGCTATGTACGCAACTCACTTGGGGTGCTGGTCGAACTAATGAGATGAGATGATATGATAATGACGAGAGGATCTTCCTGCCGAGGTGTCTGTGAGCTATGTACGCAACTCACTTGGGGTGCTGGTCGAACTAATGAGATGAGATGATATGATAATGACGAGAGGATCTTCCTGCCGAGGTGTCTGTGAGCTATGTACGCAACTCACTTGGGGTGCTGGTCGAACTAATGAGATGAGATGATATGATAATGACGAGAGGATCTTCCTGCCGAGGTGTCTGTGAGCTATGTACGCAACTCACTTGGGGTGCTGGTCGAACTAATGAGATGAGATGATATGATAATGACGAGAGGATCTTCCTGCCGAGGTGTCTGTGAGCTATGTACGCAACTCACTTGGGGTGCTGGTCGAACTAATGAGATGAGATGATATGATAATGACGAGAGGATCTTCCTGCCGAGGTGTCTGTGAGCTATGTACGCAACTCACTTGGGGTGCTGGTCGAACTAATGAGATGAGATGATATGATAATGACGAGAGGATCTTCCTGCCGAGGTGTCTGTGAGCTATGTACGCAACTCACTTGGGGTGCTGGTCGAACATGATGGGCAGGTACTCGTCGACGGGCAACATGTTCTGCAGCGGGTTGCCGCCGAGCAGCTTGCGCGCGCCGCGCAGCGTCAGCAGGTAGCCCAGCGTCCAGTACGAGTACAGCGGGCGGGTGGTGTGCGCGGTGACCGGCCGCTCGCCGCTGTCTGCGAGAATCTTCCTGCCGAGGTATCTGCGAACGGATGGAGATACATAACTCTGGGTAACCATAGATAGGAGACAATGCGACCCTATATGAGATTCATGGGTAACTATAGATAGGAGACAATGCGACCCTATATGAGATTCATGGGTAACTATAGATAGGAGACAATGCGACCCTATATGAGATTCATGGGTAACTATAGATAGGAGACAATGCGACCCTATATGAGATTCATGGGTAACTATAGATAGGAGACAATGCGACCCTATATGAAATTCATGGACGCGTAGTCTCGCGCCGCACGGAAATTCGCACCTTCCTTACGTATCAGTACGTCAGTGAGGCAGGCCCGCCAGATGTCGCTACAATGGGGATGAAGTTTGAATATATTGATTTTTAGGATACATTCCGGTAAATATGGTCAATGTTAACTAATTTATACATAAAAAGCAAAGATTGTCTGGATATTTGCAAAATAAATGAGATTATAAAATTTCAAAATCTATTAAAAATCTTTTATCGTAATTAGTTAAAAATTCATAGTTTTAGCTTCCTTACATTAAATGTGACATTTTTTAATATGTGAACTATAAACATAAACGCACAAATAACAAAGATATTAGTAATTTTGTTCGAACGCACATACAAATCTAACGATCACTACATTGCCTACGACGCCGCAAATCTGACTCTTTAAATCCCTGTAGCTCCGAAAGTAATGATCGCAGATACCCTGTTCCTTTTACAAAATTGCTTTACTATTAGCATACTCATAATTTATATACAATTTAAAAAACTGTCATCATCCCTATTCGCGTCAGCTAGCGTCGGCACGAGCCAACACGAGATCAAGCGACGTCATGTCCATCTCAGAAACGACGACGACGTCTTCTGTGGATTGGCTTTTATTAGTATAGACGACTCACAGCAGGTCGTAGCCATGGCCGCTCAGCTCCCGCAGCACGCCGCGCAAGCGCAGCCTGAAGTATGGCACGAAGCGCACGTCGTCCTCCAGTATCATCGACAGCTCGTGACCGCTCCGCACTATCTACAGACATAGTTGCCGTCACTTACCAGCAGTGGCGTAGTGTGCCATGCTGGGGCTCTATGTCAAAATTAGTTAGGGGGCCTAAATGAAGGGTAAAGATTTCTCACAACACACACAAAAATACTCGCTTATCTATACTTATAATAAATCTGTAGAGAGGTCAATTACTAAATAACTATCAGCGAGTGATCGAAACTGATGCCAAAAATGCAATCAGTAAAATTTTCGTCTGTCTGTCTGTAAGTTCGTTATAGAAACAAAAACTACTTGATAGATTTTAACGAAACTTAACACAATTATTCTTCATACTCCTGGGCAGGTTATAGTACACTTTTCATCACGCTACTATCAATAGGAGCAGAGCAGTGAAGGGAAAGGAAATGTTGGGAAAACGGGAGAAGTTACTCCATTTTTACAGCGATACTACTGTAAGAGCTGGATTAAAGAGGTCTACGGGCGGACGAATTTGCAGGCGTCCGCTAGTAATAAATATGACAGTGACAGTGAAAACAGTTTGATTTTTTTCCCAAGAGAAGCACCAAATGTGTGATTGTGGAGTACAATTCACTATCACACGTAAGGGGCCTCTATAGTCCGGGGGCCCCGTATCATTGATACGGTGGTAGCTATGCCCCTGATAACCAGCCAAAAGCTCGTGGAGGGGTCTGAAGTGAAGTAAGCCTTTGTCTCGCTACAAGGGCAAACCTTTTTTATTATTATTTACAAGTTAGCCGTTGACTACAATCTCATCTGATGGTAAGTGATGATGCAGTCTAAGATGGCAGCGGTCTGACTTGTTAGGAGGATGAAAATCCACACCCTTTTTCGGTTTCTACACGACATCGTACCGGAACGCTAAATCGCTTGGCGGTACTGGATTCTTTAGATTAGATACAGACATTAACACAGACCTTAGACATAAGGTTATATTAAATTACGATTAGTAGGATAACTTAAATAAGAATTTCATTTACCTCTTTCCAAATGTTGTAGTGACTCAAGAAACAACCGATCTCTCCCGCCTTGATAGGTCTGTGAACACACAAAAGCCCATTTCAAATAAAAACCGGCCAAGTGCGTGTCGGGCCACGCGCAGTGTACGGTTCCGTATATTAAACCTTTATAATGATACCGATAGCGATATAACTTGGCAAATTTGATCGTAACACTCCCGATGGTTCGTGCAGCCGGGAGGGGGGTAGCGACGCCCCGCGCGCTCGACTTCGTACCCGCGCAGTCCTTCCCTCTGCCCCGCGCGCACGACTTCACACCCGCACAGTCCTTTCCCTCCCGCCCGCATATCATGTGAGGTGCATCAGTCGTGGGTTTTTTCATTCATCGGACCATCGGGAGTGTTACGAACGACGATGCCAAGCTTTATTAGCAGCATCTGATAGTGAGAGTTTTGATCTTAAGCATTGATTGAAGTATACATCCATCTTTTGTAGGATAAACGGATTTGGTTGGTTAAAAGTAGTCCGCTAAATCGTCGTTAGCGGACTATTTTTGATGATGAAATGGTGTCATAGGTACATTACCTCTTGTGGTAAGGATCCTCGTACTCTGGCATCAGCCTCACATCGAGCTTACGAAGGATCTCGTCACTCAGGTTTCTGAAATAGGTTGTTTACAAGCTACGTAAAAAGAAAATTATAAATAAAATGGTTTAAGTAAGTAAGTTTCCGTGCCGTGATAGCCCAGTGGATATGACCTCTGCCTCCGTTTCCGGAGGGTGTGGGTTCAGGTTTAAGTAGCGAGAAATTCGTGTATTGAATAATAGTACATTATGATATAAGTGCGGTAAGTTGAAAATTATAGCCGAGGGGATATTGCTAGCTCAAGCCGAAGGCGAGAGCTATAGTAAGGAAGCAGAGGCTGTAATTATCAAAGCGCACGTATGTCATACGACTTTTTATAACACATTTACGAGGAAACACACTTTCTGAAAATTAATTTCCATCTTTGCCTGTTTTCCATATGATGACGCTTGTCATTTTTGCACTAAAGTCAGAAAAGTGTACAACATTTTATTTGCTTATGAAAAAAACGCTGGTACGCGCTATCTGTAAAACCGTAAAAATTATTCCGTGCCATTTTTCTTTACACTATATTATTTTAATTTTAAAATATCAAGTAATGATGAATTTATTAATTCATCGCCGGTAGAAGTCCCAAAGGTAGCGTAAAAAGGCTATACTCTAAGCCTTGTGCCCGAAAAATCGACCGACAGATGCTTTCAAGCGTATCACAATGTAATCATATGAAAAACAGGCAAAGATGCAAATTCATTTTCAGAAAGTGTGTTCAAAGTGCGTTTCTTCGCAAATATGTTATATAACGTCATATGACATAGATGCTCTTTTGTAATTATACCCACGCGTACGGCTCGGGCCAGCAATATCGCCTCGGCTGTAATTTTCAACTTACAGCACGTATATCATAATGTACTATAAATGTCGCCATGTTGCGGTAGGTGAAACAGTAGCGCGCTCAATCAGTTCAGAACTAACCTTGCATCGACAGCTTTCACCAACTCCACGTCCAAACCCAATTCGAGGAAGCTGAGCTCCATGAGCTGTCTTCTCTCGGTCCTTCGCTCCAGGTTGATCATGAAGATCTTGCTGCAGCCGAGGGTGTCCTTCGGGGGGTAGAGGACGTGGCGTCGCAGCGTTGGTACGAGCGGCAGCGGGGCGCCGCGCGCTATGGCCTGCAGCTTCACGTTGAGGAGACTGTCCCTCTCCAGTAGCTCGGCGGAGAGCCCGCTGGAGCTCGCCGGCGGCTTGGGCACGTACCCGAACGCGTGCGTGTTGCACACGTGCATTGGAATACCTGCCAACAAATCCCAGATTACCCAATAAGCTTTTTAAGCAATTACTTAGTATCCCGTCTAGGAACTAAAGGAAAAAATACACGTGTGCTTTATGCACAAATCTATGTTTAGTTTACACAGCTCTATCTATGAGTCTCCAGTATATAAACTGCATCGCAACAGGTTCTTGAAGTGTACAAGAAGGGATTGTTTCAAAGATCGAACGAGGAACGCCTTTATTATTAATATTATACATAAATTTAACTCTCACGTCCGTTACAACATAAATATATATAAAAAACCGAAAGGAAAATAAAGAATAAAGGGTGTTGGAAGGGATCGTCAGAGAAGAGGCGGGACCGGTGTACTACCAGGATCTCGTTAGCTCGGCGGTCAACTTCGGCAAGCTACGGGAGTTCGCGCATCGGTGGCACGCGAGGCGGAGCGCTCTGGACCGTTGACCACCGGTCGAAGGTGATGCATGGACCGCGGCGGACAAGCGGATCTCAACGTCGTGTGTCGTCCAGCCCCAGAAGGGGGAGAGTGAGTATCAAGGGACAAGTCAAGAAGGCGTCCCGGGAACACGCAAAGAACAAGTACAGGGTTCGCCTTCCCTCGATTCGGCCCAAATTACCGAGAGGTTGAAAGGGCCATGGGAGGTGGTGGGTTGAACATACCGAGAGAAGCGGCCTTGCGGGCGAACAGCACGGTGTCGTCCACAGGGCCGGAGTAGCCCGCGCCGCGCGTGTACGACAGCTGGTCCGACAGCTCGCTGGCCAGAGACACGAGCACCGCGGAGTGCACCATGGGCACCGTGTGGCAGTCCAGGAAGTCTTTCTCTCTGTCCAGTATCGAGTGGTAGTCGTCGCAGCGCTCGTAGTAGAACTCCTCAGTAACAGCGCACCTGCAAATAATAATCACCTATCAGCCTATTTTATCGGCTTACTACAAGGCAAGGCCTTCTTTAGGATTTATAAGTTTATAACTCTGGCAAGTTTCTTTGATGACACTCCCATTATATGCGGGCGACGAGGGGAAAGACTGCGCGGGTGTGAAATCATGCGTGCGAGGAAGTGAGGTGCATCAGTCGTGGGTTTTTTTTCATCGCTACACGCCCCCCGGCCCGCTTCCGTATCCGGAGTGTTACGAACGAAGTTGCCAAGCTATACCTACCCTTTGCGATACACAGCGCGGTTGATAATGATTGGCCAGTCCCAGCAACAAGTTTGCATTTCAAGCCCCTATATACCCTTCAATTTCAGTTCATGCATATTATAGACAAACTATTCTACACTCGTAGATAGATAGTCTATGTACCTTTGGATCGTGAGATCCTGGGTCGGGTTAGCTAATGAGGTCTTCCATGAAATGCAAAAATTGGCTGATGATGATGATATCTAAATATATACAGGATGCTCGGGAGTATTTCCCATAACTTCAAGGTGTTGACAATTCCACTTGTTGGAGCCGAACTGCAGAACAAATTTTTTTTGTAACTTAAAAAAAAACTTTTTATGTTTTCATACAATAGTAATTCAAATAATTCCGACTATCCATGTAACACACGCCTTTATCCATCCTTGCATTTTAAAATACGTAATCGTAGTGAGACTGTCGATATCGACGAGATATTGCAACTGGCACTCCGCACTTCACTAGTAAGCTACTTTATGATATTTATCAATGAATAAGTTTGGCTAAGTCACAATATAAGGATGCGATATTAGGGACACAATTTAAGATCTATTTACAAAAGAAATATTTTTTACTTGGAAAATATTAATTTTTGAACACATTTTCCTTGGACATTTTTAAATAATTTTCCTTAAAGAATATAACTCTAGAGTTATGGAAAATACTCCCGAGCATCCTGTATAACCCAAAGGTGACCGAGTGACATAGTGATCTATCAACACACAGCACAAACCACTGGATGGATCGGGCTGAAATTTGGCATGCAGGTAGATGTTATGACGTAGGCATCCGCTAGGAATGGATTTTGATTAATTCTACCCTCAAGGGAATAAAATAGGGCTTGAAAGTTTGCATGGAAAGAAAAGATTTTAGAGTTACACTTTTAAAAATTTAGAATAGAATAGAATATCTTTATTTGTCCACACACAAGTAATAAAATAAAATAAACAAACAGAACATACAAATATCTGGTCGTGGACAAAACAGGTATCCACCTCAGCACGATGAAACAGCGAGCTGTGGCGCTGGTTTTCAGGTGAAACCTTATGTGTTCACGGACATGTTTACATGACGTATCTAACTTAAAACTTATATATTTATGATAATTTGGTCATTAATCATATAAATATATAAAAACTACTAACTATAAAATAAAGGTAATTTATGGATTGTTTAGCATGCACAAAGCGTCCACATACATGCTAATAGTGTAGCTCCTAACCAGAAGTTGGAGTAGGCGCCCTCCGATTGAAGCATGGGGGCTGCTATGGGCAGCCTCTGCTCCACCAATAGCTGTAATGTCTCTCGCTCCGTCAGAAACACGTCAGCATCTAACATCTGCAATTATGTTGAAATTCCTGGCAAATCATGGATTGTATTGTCTCCTACCCACAGTGTTGCCAGAAGGTTCTTTTGTAACCTTTTAGGTGATTTTTTTAAACTTTTTGGTTACATTAATAAAAAGGTTACTTTTACGTGATATTTGCTCAAGAACTCATCGATGTTTCTGTGTCAATCTCGCTATAAATGAAGACGTTACAATTTGACGTTGCGAAATAAGCAAGTTGCAGTCACATTGAATTTCTTAAAAAAATCAAGTATGAATTTAAGAAATTAACGTCTAATAATATTCTATTTACGAGTAAAATCTCCTTCGGTTTGTAGTAATTTAGCACTTGGCTATTATTCGTAACAGACAGATATTAAAAAAAAAAACAAAATTACTTTAGCCCCCAGAGGCTGAAATGGTGGTTTAGCCATGCTGTGGAACGCAAAAAGCAAGAGTAGTAGTAGGCAAAAGGTTACTTTTTACACAAAAAGGTTACTTTTTTAATATTTCGGGTAACTTCTCATAAGATCCAACTGGCAACACTGCCTACCCATAACAGCCAGTTTCTTCATGTAAAGATAAAGTAACAGTAAAAGTAGTAAGTAGTAAAGAAGACTTTATTTTTCCGTGATTAAGACCGTCACTTTTGCTTTATGACGTTACTTTGACTGTTACTTACGATGAAGAAACTGGCCGTTAGAGAGATTAAAAGGAGAGGTACAGCCCCCCTAGCCAAGTGGCAGGTCGATTCTCTTTCTACGATCGCTAACGCTTCGAAAAGTAGAAAAATGTATGGGAATGACGGATCTTGATCACGTGACCTGTCGATAGCAAATATCATTTCCATACATCGTTCAAGCTTTCGAAGTGTTAGCGAATGTAAAAAAGTATCGATGTGCCACTTGGGGCTCATTGTAATAGATTTGTTACCTTATTCTCCTACTGAAGGTTATTTATCTTGATGATAGACAAAAGTAGAGTTTGGCCTGTGGTGACTATACACTATATACAGGTGATAGCCCAGTGGATATGGCCTCCAATTCTGGAGGATCTAGGTTCGAATCTGGTCTGGGACATGAACCTCTAACTTTTCAGTTATGTGCATTTTAAGAAATTAAATATCATGTGTCTCAAACAGTGAAGGAAAAACATTGTGAGGAAACTACGGAATGAGGCGAATATGGGTTGATGATGACGTAATAAGACGAATATCTTAGCAATCCATGGATTCACCGTGCGGGTGCCGGGTCCATCGCTTGGTAGAGAAAAACTCCGAGCAAAGTCCAGGACTTGTGAGCTGGATGTAGTTAAGGAATTCCTTGACAATCGATCAACACTCCCCTCCTCCGCTCCCTGCCTAGCCAAATTTGGTAAGATCCTATTAGAGCAGCTTGGTTTACCCGTTCTATTACAGAACTAGCTGCAGTTCTAGAGAGGCCAAGGTCTTTAAGCAAGTTATAGAGAGATTTTGCTGGTAATCCTCTCGCACCTACTTCCATGGCATACAGACTAACTGCATAGCCATTTTTAGTTAGTTCATTTGTTAGGTCATAATGTTTATTCACTTTTATCGTGTGATCCTTGTCTCCCACGGCACAGAATAAACTTTATATACGAGTACTTACGAAAATGTAATCTGCCCATTGTCGCCTTGCAAACTCCAGTGCTTCCTCTCTCAGTTCAATAACATGCTCAAATCTCTTGGGACTCCACAGCACTGGAGTGCTCTCGTCTTCATAGAGCGCTGGGCTTGTCTCGTCTGCCACAATGTATGTAGCATGATACAGGAATCCAAATTCCTCCACAAAGTGTTGTAATATCTCCAAACTATTATCTGAAGAATGGTCACAATAGAACCTGTAATTTACATAGGATTGCACATTAATAGTACTTTTCTTTATTAAAAAATACATTTAAAATACTCGCTGCATATTCCAATATAGCATTATACTCATGTACACATTTAGTCCAGTCAATCTGTCGGAATTTCGACCATTTTGATAAAGTCACAGAATAACGGCAAATATTTTTTTTTTCGCTTAAATAAGATTTTACTAAACTACTCTAAGTAAGTGTGCCAATTGTACCTGATGCCAATCATTGAAATGCATTTTTCTTGAAATGTATGCATTGATGAACAAAAGATGTAGAGGAATTTGAGATGCCCATTTTACCTCATTGGCTCAAAACTGTACAAGAAGAAATGCAGGCGGTCGGTGACGCTGAAGTCCTCAAAAATTTATTTTTCTATTTTTTCGACTCTAAAATTTATACAACTTACCGTTTCAAAGCTAAATTTTTAAAAAATTTGCGTATGTATGAATAATTCAATATTACGACTGTAAACTATTAAAATTCAACATTTTTATTCATTTTGCAGCAGCACCAAATAGGTGTAACTAATTAAAAAATAATACAATTATACTTATCAATAAAGCCTTCATTACCACATTAGTCACATCAATTCTTATTGAAGTGACTGAGTAAGGCTTTGTATTTATTTGTATGAAAACTAATTATTTACGCAAGCTGCAACTCGTAAACGGTAAGTTGTATAAAAAAAATATTTAAATAAAAGTTGTTCATATTATCCTAAGGAACAACTTTGCCATTTGAACTTTTGTCAAAAAGTAAAATTTTTGGGGCAAAAAGTAGAAAAACACTTTTTGGAGACTTCAGCGCCACCTACCGCCTGTATTTCTTCTTGTACAGCTATGAGCCAATGAGGTAAAATATGCTTCGTAAGCCCTTCTACATTATTTGTACAGAATTTTTTTCTCCAAAATGCATTCATTTCGAGAATAATTGAATTTTTCAAAATTAATGGCATTAGGTATAACTGGCACAGTTAGAGGGTAGTTTAGTAACATCAATTGTAAGCAAACAAAATAAAATTTGACTAATAAAGATTGACTGGACTAATTTGACCTTAATTATGTTAAAGATAATGTCAACACACTATTATCTGCCCACCCCAAATTCAGTTATCAGGACATACATAATTTTATACCTCTTTCAATGTCTCATAATGAAATCTCAATTTGTTATTTATCTTACAACTAGCAGACCCTTATGAAGAAGTTAACACCTCAAATCATTTAAAAAAATTAAAATGGGGATAGTAACTTAATAATTAATGATCCCTGCTATCACATCATAAAGGAAATGGATGGCAATCCATAGCAAAAAAAAAGTTAAATTATTTTTAAAAAAGTTATGATTTTTCACTTATTTCTGTTTAATGTTTAAGTCCATTTACTTAGGCCTTTTTCAACATATTTAATTTTTTAATATCACATTGGATAACTAATAAAGCACAATTATTTTGCACAATCAGAAAAAAAAACGATTTAAGTAGTTCCCTCTCAACAATTGAAGCAAGATTGCATCCCTACAATCAAGAAATTACATGTTTTACTCTAAGCGTCAACACATTTGGGTCTTCCAAAATCTGCCACAGAATTATTTTCTTGTTAAATACTTTTTAGAATTCTTTTTTACATAGGCGCATTACAGTTTTTTTTAAATTTATTTTTATGTTTATATGAATAACTGTGTTCAAGATCCAGTTGGATAAATATTATTAAACAACAAGAAGCAGAATGTTATAGATGAGAAAGAAGCTATCATATAATAAAAAAAATAATAAATAATATAAACTTGGATAACCAAGGACTAAGGAGTTGCATGGATACTGGAATACAAGGCCCTTACTGGGCTAGATTTTATTTTCTTTTTATTATTTACAAGTTAGCTCTTGACTACAATCGCACCTGATGGTAAGTGATGATATAATCTAAGATGGAAGATATAGATCAAATTACATCTGTATCTTGGTTGTAATTTGGTGACCTATTTGGGGAGTCTGTGTATGGACGAAGTTATATAGAAACTACCAGAAACATTGGTAACATTGGTCATTGTCCTGGCAAGTCACAGTGATATTATGTCAAGGTGTTCTCATCTTGCTAACGATGAATACTTGCACAGACATAATGAAATAGCCAAGATAATCCACCAACAGGTTGCTCTCCAGTATGGCCTTATCAGTTTTGAGATGCCTTACTATAGTATAACCCAGCATCAGTTCTTGAAAATAGCAGTGTATTGTTCTACTGGGACTGAACAATTATCACTGACAGGTATATTGTTGCCTGATATAGTGCTGGTCAATTGGCCAGTGTGGCATGTAATAATTGTTGATATTACTGTTACACATAACGGTAATCTGGTTAAAGCTAATAAGGAAAAATTATCAAAACACTTGGACCTTGCTCACAAGATTATTGCCATGTGGAATGTTGAGTCAACTATTATTGTTTCAAAAGTTGTTTCAGTCAATGGTCTTATAGCGAAAAGATTCGACCAGCACTTTGAGCTTTCGCTTAAGTATTGGATCAAGGGTCGGATACAGAAGGCAGTTATTTTTGAGACAGCACATATTGCGAAGAGGTTCTTCACTCTGGAACCCTGACCCTGTGCTTTAGGCACACAAATGTCAGTATATATATTTTGAATAGTGTTTTGTATTATATTTTGTAATTTATTAACATTGTTAAAAATTAAAAAAAGACAAGTACAATAATTAAGAGTAAATATAATAATAATGTATCTCCAAAATATTAGGCAGGGTACTACGCTACAGCTTTTCTTGATGAGTACTGTTTACCAACAAACAAATTAAGGTATAAATCAGTCCGTCCGCTAGTTTAAAATAAATAAGTTATGAAATGACATGCGTTTTCTACCTTCATTTTGAATTTGTTTGTTATTAAACAGTACTCATCAAGAAAGGCTGTAGTATAAATGGATGCTTAGAGGTGGCTTGAGTTTTCCAGCACTCCCAATTCCATTCCAGTCATATTTCAATCAAATGTTGAAAATGTAGTATTTTATTTTTATTTATTCTTTATTATATCCAAGGCTCTCTCATTATGAAGGCCTTGAGTACATTCAGTTAAATGAGGTGACCTACGGTCGTCTGGCAGAAACTAAGACCAACTAAGCCACATCTGAACCTGAGGGAAAGTGCAAATACCCTTACATCTCACTGCACAGGCAATGTTTTACTAAAATGGCACGCATGATGATGATGTACTCACCTAATATATAAACGACTTTTGGGATAGTTCTGCTCCAGCAGGGAGGAAAGAAAATACGGTAGCGCTGGAGCTTTATTCCGTACGAGCACCGAAATTCCGATTGTAGGAAGTTTTGGCGGCAAAAAGTCGCTGCCCACGACACAGGAGGAAAAGTAACTTACGCATATTATAACTATCACGAAAAATTGAGAAAAATATAAACCTTCCATAACACTTTAGTAAAGTACCTACGACCTTACGCTTCAATAATAAAATGATCGTTTACTTTTATTTAGCCAGGGACCACCCAGGGAATATCGTAGCGTAGACAACATATATGACAACTAGTGACGTGATAGTGATGTGCACGGATTATTGATACTACGTAGTGATGTGCTTACACTTGCAGCACAGATAATTTAATGTGTGCATTATTTGAATTTTGCTTAATTAATTTACTAAATAATTCTGTACGTGAAATCAATTTTCATATAATGGATGATTTTTTAGTTTGGTTTGATGAAACAAACAGCAAAAAAAAAGTTTTATGACAACTGAAATTTGAAAAGTGACTGACAAATAGAACCGGAAATAGAAATGTGAGAATTCTACCGAATTACTAAACAGACTGTTTATGTTGAGATTGTGTGCATAGATACCATACATACAAGATTTTGTGCTTTTAATATTTTTAAACCATAATTTTTATATTAAAATGGAGATTTATTTTTGAAACTTTATGATTTAGTTATAACATAACAATGATGATATAAATTACTTGACAACAATGAGTTATCAGAAGCAAGATAACATGGAACTTCGGTTAAGAATGAAGACGGTAAAATGTGGAAGATTTAAAACTATCCAGCCAGAAGCCCTAAACAAAAAATTTTTCGACAACAACTTGAGTAGTATGCATGAATTGAAATTACTGAGCGAAGATAATGATCTAGACAAAGCAACCCAAGTCAAGTTCCGGTTGTTAGAAGAGGAGGAAGAAGAGGAGGAAGAGGAGGAGGAGATGCAAGAAACAGTTAAGGTACCGAAGCAAATAGTAAAAAAAGAAATTGAAGACAAAAATTCAGCTAAAGCAGAAGTAACAGAAGAAATAGAAGAAGAAGAAGTAATAGTTCAACTCGAGGAAATCGAAAAAACAATACATTTGTTTGGCACGTTTCGTGACGAAGTAAGACGCATCGACTTGGTGCTGGTGGTGCATGACGACGCGACGTCGCGCACCGATCGCTTGAAGCTCGACTTCGTCACGAACATCCTGCGCACGGGCCTGGAGATAGAGATCGAGCCGGGCCTCATGACGGTCCACAAACATTTGTGCTTCATTAAAGTTCATGCCCCCGACCATGTCTTGACTGAATATGGAAAAGTTTTCGCCGTGAGAAGGTTCTTTGTGGAGAATCGCATGCAACTGATGATATCTGGCACTAAAAATGTTATACTTCAACTATTTAACAGATTATTTCGATTTAGATATTATAAAAATCACGAAATGGAGTGGATAAAAATAATGCGAAGGAGGTACACTACACCCGACGGTTACTCTAACTACGAGAGGAGTATTATAGTTTACAAAATCCTTCGTCACCTGCCCTTCGGCGACTACGTGAACCAGTACGGGCTCCATCGACTGCTGAAAAGGATCATCAGGACATCATATTGGATGCCTACATGCTCCACGACGGTCCGTATTTCTATTATCCCAAACAAAGCCCCGTTACGTCCAACGGGCGTCAGATATTGTTCTACAACTGGTCGGGTCTCCATAATCTATTTCAAAGTCAACCGTTGCAGCTGATACACGAGTACTTCGGACCAAAGATAGCTTTTTATTTCTCGTTTTACGAATTCTATAACACTGCACTGATATTCATAGCCGCGGCCGGCGTCGCCTCCATGGCCATGCGGCACACACAACACTGCAGCAAAGAGGTAAACGAATTAGAGAGGCTGATTTGCGAAGTGAAGCGAGGATTAAATATGTGCCCAGAATGTGACTCTAATGTCACTCTTCGTTACGGGGAAATATATACTAGATGTTATGAAAGACCGATACAAGATTATTGCTATTCGATGAAAGTAAACAGCTACGTGGACCATCCCACCACTATTTACTTCGGCTATTTCGTTATGGCGTGGTCGATAGCCTTTGTGACGTTGTGGAGAAGAAAAGAGTACGTCTTGAACTGGATGTGGGAGGTCGGCGGTCACGACTCGTACTACAGGACCTCCAGGCGGCCGGAGTTTGAGATCGACTACACCAATCCGAGGAGGTCTGTCCGCACCGCGCTCAAATACGACGAGAGCGGAATACGTAAATGTGTTCGCATTGCAGCGCCTGTAATACACGTCGTGATGTGTGTTTTAGGATCATTGATACTAATGGACGAACTTAAAATTAAATATGACAGGTTCTCTAATTCTTTCGAAACGACAGAAAAAAAGCCGAAGTACAGAGATTATATTATTATGGGGTTATTTCAAGTTTTATATACGTTTGTCATATCGGCCATCGAATTTGTTCTATATTACTTTTACTACATTTTGGTCGATCTCGAGAATCATAAGTCCTACGAGGCGCACGAAAAGGCGTTAGTGAAAAAACAGTTTGAGCTCAGTTTCACACTGATGTACTCATTCATGGCATACTACGCGTGGACGGTGGGGCGCCAGCTGCAGTACCGCGCGCGCTGCCAGTGGAACGACTTCGTTCCGCTGCGGGTTTTTATAATCTTCATCAACAATTACATCAGAACTCCGTGGTCATCGTCGTTTTGGGCTACAGGGACCGATTGCAGAAGATATTGCTGGCCCTTTACGTGTATTCTCGAAACGGGTTTGTTGTTGTCAGTGATGCTCATTATCAAACAAGTGGTATTCAGGATCGCTTTCAACGTGTGCAGAATGGTCACGGATTTCAATGAAGCTAGAAAAATGAACGAAACAGTTCCTTTTTGGGAGCGGGAATACAAGCTGAAAGAGTTCAACGAGGCGTCGTTGAATCGCAGATACATGGCTCTCGTAGTACAATTTTCGCTGGTGACATTTTATATACAGGCGTTCCCGTTGGGCCCCCTCGTCGTGCTGGTCGTCAACGTGTGGGACATGCGTCACTGCGCGTCGACGCTGCTGCTCGGCAGCAGGCGGCCGCTGCTGGTCCGCAGCCCCGGCGTCGGCGCGTGGGGCGGCGTGTGTCTGTTCGTGGCGTACGCGGCCATTGTGTCCAATGTCCTGACCGCCGTGTTCACTACGAGGTGGGCGCTGAGGGAGTATTTCCTAGAGAAGGGCATTAATGTCAATCGCTCTATTGAATTTCTAATTTACGATTTGGAAGTTCATTACAACTACTCCGAGTTATCACATAATATGCTCTGCGGGAACCCGGTCATGAGAAGAGATCTCAGTGACAAACCCGAAAATTATCCATCATATTTCTTACTGGGTACCGTCCCGGCCGGAAACCAAATTATATTTCAGAAAACAATAATGATCACATGAATTCATCATCAACATCATTATCAGCCCATAGACGTCCACTGCTGGACATAGGCCTCTTGCATGGACCTCCAAGCACAACGGTCTCGAGCCACCAGCGGCTCCCTGCAACCCGCTCGATGTACACCCTCGGCCCATCTAGTGAGGGATCGACCAAAACTGCACTTTCCGGTGTGGGGTCGCCATTCCAGCACCTTGGGACTCCAACGTCCACCGGCTCTTCGAACTATGTGGCCTGCCCATTGCCACATCAGCTTCGCGACTCGCTGAGCTATGTCAGTGACTTTGGGTCATCTGCGGATTTCCTCATTTCTGATTCGATCAACTCCAAGTAGGTATAGCTCACCACGCAGATAAACTCCAAGTAGGTATAGCTTGCTCCATCGCCTGACTGACTTTGAGCCTTCTCTTAAGGTCCATAGTTAGCGACCAAGTCTCGGATCCGTAAGTCATCACTGGCAACACGCACTCTTTGAAGACTTTCGTCTTTAGGCACTGAGGAATTTTAGAAGTAAAGATGTTGCGGATTCAGTGATAGGCCCACACGTTGAGAAACTTTGCTGAGGTCGTTAAGCATACTATGGTCATCCAGAGTCCCTGCCATAATGACCACATCGTCGGTAGTTGAGTGATTACGAACTTATTGATTGATGTTGATGCCAAATTCGTTCTGGTCCAGAAGCTTAAAGACATCTACCAATGCGGCGGCAAATAACTTTGGGAAGATTACATCTCCCTGCCACACTTCTTGCTGCAATGAGCCAATTTCCTCTAAAGGTATTAAAAAAATCCGCTAGGGGCAGCACTGAGAGGGGGTACAAATGTGTTGAATTTTCTGTTGTCTGTCAATGATATTTTGTTTTCATTACCGTTTGCAATTTTGCAATTAAAGCTGCTATTTCATGATTTTTTTTGGTACACTATCTTCCGTAAATACAATTACAATTGTATACTTTTTAATACGTTTGACGTTATTGTCAATGGAGTTTTGTAAACAAATCGACCGTAACTGCTAGACTATAGTAATATCCTCCCGATGAGTTCTGGAAAACTAACTGGTATGTGTGTTTTCTAAAGCCGATACAAGGTGGCGCTGATTTATGAAAAATGCGTTTTCACAGTAATGTTCCAGGTCCTATATCACGCTAACGAAGTGTGCACGGCCTTTAAGCCACACCTCCGTGCCCGTCGGAGTGAGGAGCGTGAGGTTTTTTCGTTACGGAATTTCTGGATTCGGTCCCCGCGCTCAAGGCCTGCGATGGAAGCTATGCAATAGCTTAAAAAATATTTAGACTTCATTCGCGTTAGCATCATGATGGTATTAAATATAAATGAAACAACGTGACGAGAAGGTTAAATTACCATTAGGCCACTTTTTCAGTAAAGAAAGAGGGTCGAGTCTCGAAAGTAAGAGGAAGAATGAGGAAAGGAGAGGAAGAAAAGAAAACGTGTATACTTCAGTTCATTTCTCTTCAGCCAAAATTAAAGCTTTGACCGGGATTAAAGATAGACTCACACTAATAAAACGGAAGGCGAAGAAACGCGTTACGTGTTGTGATCATAATAAGCTTTCACTGCTTGTTACGCTTTTTCAAAATGCTTGAACATAAATTTACATTATTTTTATAATAGTTAACGTTTTTTATTCAGCAGTAAATAAGACTTATTTTATTTATTTTAATATCGATCACAATATAGTCCAGTGATCTGAGTTTAATCATTGAATGAAACGATAGAACCTGATTTTTTTATTATACTTTTGATACAATGTCTGGAATTTAGGTGTGTTCACCAAATTAAGGTGTGTTCATTAATTAAGCTTTTTGATACATTCGTAAGTTGATCGCTTGGTTTGACAGGGCTAAGAAGACGATAACAAAGCATATTAGACGTGGTTTTATATTTTATTATTTTTATTTTTAAAGCTAGTTTCCAGAAAAAGCCTTGTAAAAAAATTTTGTTCCCATCGGAACTACGAGTAGGGAGTTGTTTGTTGTCAGAGAAATAATATGTTTGGACTGTGGTGACTAAGGAAGATAGCAGGTGTAAACGGATAGAAGACAGACCCTTAACCGTACATGAAGTATAAAGTGCATTTGATTAAGTGCATAATATTATTGTTCCGATAGTTGTTTCAGTCAATGGTCTTATAGCGAAAAGCTTCGACCAACACCTTAAGAAGCTTTCGCTTAACTGTTGGATCAAGAGTCGGATACAAAAGGCAGTGATTCTTGAGACGGCGCGTATTGTGAGGAGGTTCCTCACTCTGGAGCCCTGACCACCGGTTTCTTGGACACTCAAATGTCCCGCAGTGGGAGGGTGAATTTTTTTTTATAAATTTTTAATAATGTTTTGTATTTTATACTTATATTGTTAAAAATTTAAAAAAAAAAGAAGTAATAAATAAATGAGAGAGTGAGTAATCATATCTCCAGCCGTCAGTCACGAAGCTTTGCGGCAATCTTTCGGAAAACATCCTCAAAGATTTATTGATACTTAAGATACATAGACTGCTTAATAACTAAATATGACTACGTCAGAGGTCATATATGACTCCAAAAGGTTGTGACGGCATCCGTGGCGCAGTGGTATGCGCGGTGGATATACAAGACAGAGGTCCTGGGTTCGATCCCCGGCTGGGCAGACTGATATTTTCTTAATTTGTCCAGGTCTGGCTGGTGGGAGGCTTCGGCCGTGGCTAGTTACCCTACCGGCAAAGACGTACCGCCAAGCGATTTAGCGTTCCGGTACGATGCCGTGTAGAAACCGAAAGGGGTGTGGATTTTCATACTCCTTCTAACAAGTTAGCCCGCTTCCATCTTAGACTGCATCATCACTTACCATCAGGTGAGATTGTAGTCAACTAACTTGTAAATAAAAAAAAAACGTCTTAAGAAAATACTGATGGAACTGCGTTTTTCAAAAGAAAATGTTCGTAAAATACTGTTTAATAATCTTCATGGACCAAAATATACTTTATTTCTAATAAAAAAAGTTGGCAACCGTAGAGCGAGGGGACGACGCATGACGACATCTTTTTTCGAGTTTGAAGCTCCATCGAAATATAAGACGTCACGTTAAAAATGTGATGAAATCCATTCCTTACAAATGGGTAACAAATTTTAAACTTTCGTCAACTCACGTTGTTTGTACGAGTTCCTTACGAAACGTAAAATTACGAAAAAGTACAATTGCGAAATTGCTCAGTCACGTGTCCTGACTGACGCAAGTTTGTAACTTTTGTCCCAAAAAAGGCCACAACGCCGCTAAAAGGTTTCACTTAAACAAAAAACAATAATTAACCGACTTCTTATTCATTCAAACTCAATTTCGAAATCACCTGCATAACAGTCTGTCTAGGTATTCTTTAAATTTTGAAAATTAAAAATATTTGCCAACGTATAATAACCTAGCTGACGCCGCGCGGTTTCACCCGCGTGGTTCCCGTTCCCGTAGGAATCCGGGGATAATATATAGCCTATAGCCTTTCTCAATAAATAGGCTATCTAACAATGAAAGAATTTTTCAAATCGGACCAGTAGTTTCTGAGATTAGCGCTTTCAATCAAACAAACAAACAAACTCTTCAGCTTTATTATATTAGTATAAATTTATAACTCAGACAGTTATAGCGTCTCAGCGTAGCGGTCACCTTTTTTCGTTAAAAATATCTCAGTCGATGTGTCAAGTTGTCATGAAAATCGAAAGCTCCTAAAACTAGTTTTCATTATCCATCTTTGTACATTTTTTATTCTTTACAAGTAAACACGGCCGAAGCCTTCTACCAGCCAGACCTGGACCAATTAAGAAAACCTCAACCCGCCCAGCCGAGTATCGAACCCAGGATCTCAGTATATCCACTGCGCATACCACAGCGCCACGCAGGCCTTCAAAATAGTAATGTACTCTACATTACTATTTTGACGGCCTCATCAAAAGTTATAATTAATTAGGAACTTGCATCGTGGGTCCAGATCACGAGGTATTTAAGTAAGGTAAGAAAGGTAGGACTAAAATCCTGGCTTGAGTCGTACAATAAGTAATAACTTCATAAAATTGTAGTGGTTTAAATTACTTTATGGAAACACAAACAAACGCACTAGCCGTCTCTACGATTTTCGAAAGTTCCCCTCGACCAGGATGCCATCATCAGATCCTGACATGAAAAAAATGGGAATCAAACCCTTCAAAACAAAAAAAGAATTTTCAAAATCGGTCTATAAATGACGGAATTATCGCTGGACATACATACAGCCGCACCGCTCGTACTTAGACGACTCGACTTACCGCACGTAGAACCTCCTCTTTTTTGGAAGTCGGTTAAAAAAACCGGTTTATCGCTTATTGCGGCATCACATGGTTTGACTGCCCTATCGTATCGCACACTCAGCGGTGTGAGGCGCGATCAAGAGACCATAGCCACAGTAAATACAGTAGTTTGACTTCATACGAGAGCACCTCGCACTCGCGGCATGTAGTAAGTACTATATTTTTTCAGCTTTATCTTTTTTACTATTCCGTAGAGGACAAGATACTCTTATAGTTTCTTCGTGTCCGTCTGTCAGTCCGTCCGTCCGCAGTTTAGCGCAGAGACTATTAATACTAGAAAGCTGTAAATTAAGATGAATATGTAAATTATAAATGACAAAGTCGTACAATAAAATCTTGAAAAATATAATTTTTTATGGTACTTAGTTTTTTTGTTTATTTATTTCATAGTGTGGACAGGTCTTTGAAAGTTGTAAGTTGTCTTATACAAACATATTTTGATTTTGTAAAATATTAAGCTTTTAAGAGCTAATTTTTGTTAGAGTCATGTGTCCCCACCTTCTACCGGCTAAACTGTTGTTTATGGATACCTGAAAAATTCACAAAAGTAGGATAATATAACTATAACGGCTAATGAGCAATTGCCATTTAAAGAGTAATATCCCACCAAAGTAAAAAACGTAATTAGAAATCGAATATTGCATACTAATTCCGTTGATATTTAAAAAGATAAAGTTGTCAGTAAGATAACTCAGAGTCTGTTGAAACTAGAAAGATGAGTATGTATTTAATATAAGTACGTCTATAAAGTGGTAAAAAGAAAATTAGAAAAAAAAAATTTTTGAGGTTCCTTCCCTACATGCCAAGTGAGAATTAATTTTTTATCGTCTATCCTATAGTGTGGGGTATCGTTATCGGTATTTCTGTGCATTACATAAGGGATTAAAGTGCTAACATAATCTACGGAACCCTACACTGCGCGTGGCCCGACACGCACTTGGTCGCTTTTTTATTTGTTTACGTAGTGTGGAAGTAATACCTAGTAATACCTAGATGGCATCACCAAAATAAATTATATGAATACTTCGAGGTCATTGACCGTAATATCAGCCTTATTTCAATCTACCAATCATATAACAACACGCATTTTTATTGATCACTTCCTATTTTACTACAATTACAAAGTACTTTCTTTGTTTGTATTAAAAAAGTATATTTACAATCACAAAACTAAATGGGAAAACAAAGTTGGCAAATGTTATTATAAGGCATCCCTTTCACATGTTTACGTACCGCGCGGCTGTAGATATCTAATTCAAAAACACGATCGAGTCAGAATACTCTTTATATATCTTTACTCTGCCATAGTTTAACAAAGAACATATTAATCCGGAAGAAGAATGTTGGTGTGATTAAAAAATAATATTATTATAGCCATTTATTTCCACATAGAACCTTACAAACTAAATATAATACTTTAATTATATTATTATTAGTAATAGGTATTACATAATTAGCATGCATCAAAACAATCTATCTATACTTATAATAAAACTGTAACAGGTCAAATTCCATTGAATATATTAATATCCATTGAATATATTTTGAAAATATTAGTATTAATGCTAAAAACATTTGTTTTTGGCATCACGCTGGAACTACTGAATTGATTCAAATGAAACTTGGCACGAGACCATAATAAAATAAAAAAAAATGAAAAAAAAAATAAAAAAGCCTTTTATTATTTCCCATTTACGTAAGATAATTATTCTAATACTTTTTATACAAAACAAAGTAGGTAACACTTTTTATACATAGTACATTTTTTGCATTATATCTTTTTATTAATAATTTTTATGTTATTTGTATCTATTTGTTTTTCTTTCTTTTTCTCTATATATTATACTAGCGGACGCCCGCGACTTCGTCCGCGTAAATTTCGATGTCAACTTTACTACTACCCCTACCCTACCCTACCTCTACCCTACCACTACCACTACCCCAACGCTACCCTACCCTACCACTACCCCAACGCTACCCTACCCAACCCCTACCCTACCACTACCCCAACCCTACCCTACCCAGCCCCTACATCTACCCTACCCCTACCCTACCCTACCCTACCCCTACCCTACCACTTCCCTATCCTACCCGTACCTCAAGCTACCACTACCCTACCTCTACCCCTACCCTACCACTACCCTAAACCCGGCCCTAAACCTACCCTACCCCTACGCTTCCCTACCCGTACCCTACCCTACCCTGTAACTTCTCTATCTTACTCCTACCCTTAGCAAAATCGGTCCAGTCCTTCGAGAGTGGTGGTATGACCAAGAGAAATAGAGACTTCTATGCTAATAATATAAAGAGGTAAAGTTCGTGTGGTTGTAGGAGGTAATCTCTGGATCTACTGGACCGATTTGGAAAATTGTTTTACCAATAGAAAGCTACGTTATTTGCGAGTGTCATAGGCTATGTTTGATCCCCATATTCACACGGGAACGGAAACTACGTAAATGAAAGCGCCGGGCGTCAGATAGCGGAATTTCTGCGTCTTTTAGAAATTTCGTATTATCTCCGAAACTATTTAACTAATTAACATACTGTAAAGGGCAAATCGTATCTCCATAATATCCTGGTGATTATTAAATAATTTATTTTAATAAGGATTAAAGTTTAGTTGTATAAATAATGACGTTAACCCAAGTATATAAAATTAATAATTTTTAAAACACAAAAGGTACTATATCTGCTAATATATAGAAGATAGATATATGGTGTCGCGGACTTTTTTGTAGAACTTTTAAAGATACATAAAGTCTATGTACATTAATTTCAATTTTACACAATAGTTAAGGCAGCGCATGCGAATAAGTCAGTTTAAGAGGATTTTCAGTCCGACCTGTATGACAAAAACTGTGATAACTCGGCTAATATATATGATACCAATATAAAATATAGCACTCCCCGATAATGTAGCATTCTACTGGTGAAAGAATTTTTAAAATCGGACCAGTAGTTCCGAAGATTACCCCATTTAAAAAATGTGACAAACTTACAAACTTACAAACTTTACCTCTTTATAATATTAGTATAGATATAGAGAAAAAGAAAGAATATTTCCTTAATTTTTTAAATGAGACCATAATATAAATATGTAAAGGTTGTTTATGTAACTTTTTGTCGCGAAGAGAGATTGAAAATGGCAATTTTACAAATCCCACGGGAGCCATGGACTTTTTCGGGATAAAAAGTATCCTATGTTCTGTTCCGAGGTTCAATTTATCTCTATACCAAATTTCATCCAAATCAGTTAAGCGGTATGGCCGTGAAAAGGTGACAGACAGACAGACTTACTTTCGCATTTAAACGTAATTTCCAAGCGGACGAAGTTGCGGGCGTTCGCTAGACTTAATACATAAATGCGAAAGGTCATCATCACGAAATCTCGAAAACCGTTAGACGTATAAAGATGAAATTTGCCAGAGAGGTAGATAATAGTTGGTAGGTGTCCACTAAGAATGGGTTTTGAAATAGAGCCTAATTAAGGAGCTCTAAGGGCGGACGAAGTCGCGGACATACAGTAGTTACATAATAAATGATTACACTATATACATTTCTACATAATATACGTTTAAGACATCAAATTAATCTAATTTTTTAAATTAGAACAAATATGACCAAAGGTAGCAAATTTTTGCCTATAAAAGTCATAATAATCAAAACAACTAACGATATACTCTATGAGCGCTACAATGGCTAATTACATGCAGTGGCATACAATACTTTTACTACGACCATGATAAAATAATTAACAAAACTCTTCTTAAATATATGTATAAATGCGAAAGGTCAATAAATCTCGAGTCCCGCTTGACCTACAAACATGAAATTTAGCAGGGAGGTAGTCCATAGTTAGTGAGTATCCGCTAAGAACGGATTTTGCGATAAGGCCGGATTAAAGAGATCTAAAGGCTCTGGCAAGTTTGTATGAAAGTCCTTCATTTTGAATGCTACAAACTTGAAATTTGACAGGAAGTTAGTTTATAGTTTCCAGACGCCCTTTACAAATCGATTTTGCGACAGGGCCGGATTAAGGAGGTTTGTGGCCTTCTAGATATAGTCTAGGTGTGGCCTACTGGATGTTTCCTCTTATAAGGAAGCCTGAATTTCTGCAGCCAAGAAAATATTTAAAAATTAAAAAAAAATTGTGGCACAGTTTACCCGAGTGGTAATAATTATTATCAAACGACCTGTAGGACTGAATAACTTTGTGATAAAGTTCGAGATGTTATATTGAGTATATTACGAAATGGGAATTCTTTTTTCGAGGTTTTTGTGGAGGTAAAGTGAGGATGATTTGTTCTCGTGTATGCTATAGTGTATTACAATCGGTATTTTTGTGCATCATAAGGATTTGAACTGTTAATTTAACCTACGGAACCCTACATTGCGCGTGGCGCGACACCAACTAGACACGTTATTATTCATATATAAATTATTAGATATTTACTTAATTTTCCCGAAAGTTCTCAGACCAATTATAGAAGGACCTGTATCGCACTCATAGTCACAAACAAAATTGTCAGTCATTTTCTGAGGAAAACGAGCTTAGATTTTGCATATATCTTATACTAAACTAGAAGTTTTTGCCCGTTTTTACATAATTCAATTACACAAAAAGGTATTTTTTACACTACAAACATTATAAAAATTTAACATCGATTCTATAGAGACAGTTTTTAGATCGTTGATCATATACTTTAACAGAAAAGTAACGTCTAGCGAGGCAGGTCCTATACAATAATTGGTCTGAGCGAAAGTCTCATATAAGTCAATAAATTCATAACCCTTCTTGGCAGTCGGGTAAAAATTAGTCAAATGACCAATTTTGGCGAAAAATACAATTTTACTCCTCTTTTGTGACAGTCGCCGTTGCCTTAGCGGAAGGCTTTGACGAGTTAGAGGCAGACTCCTGTCAGGAAGTCTCCTTCAGACTGCCATTCTCGTTGGCCTTCGTGATACGTTCCATGGCCTCGTGGTTGTATGTTGAATGCAGCATCAATCCCAGTACACCCGCTCTGTAAACAAGAAACAATGTTATACAGGGTGCTCGGGAGTATTTCCCATAACTCTAGGGTTATATTTTTTAAGGAAAATTAATTAAAAATATCCAAGGAACATGTGTTCTAAAATTAATATTTTCAGAGTAAAAAATATTTCTTTTGTAAATAGATCCTAAATTGTGCCCTCTATATCGCATCTTTATATTAATGACCTAGTCAAACTTCATCATTATCAACTCATATTCAACTCACTGCTGAGCTCGAGGCTCCTCTCAGAATGACAGGAGTTCTGCTAATAGTCCACCACGCTGGCCCAATGCGTATGGCAGACTTCACACACGCAGAGGTTTTTTTTTTATTCTTTACAAGTTAACCCTTGACTACAATCTCACTTGATGGTAAGTGATGATGCCGTCTAAGATACTAGGAAGCGTGCTAACTTTTAGAAGGAGGATGAAAATCCTTTCGGTTTCTACACGACATCGTACCGGAACGCTAAATCGCTTGGCGGTACCTCTTTGCCGGTAGGGTGGTAACTAGCCACGACCGAAGCCTCCCACCAGCCAGACCTGGATCAATTAAGAAAATCTCAATCTGCTCAGCTGGGGATCGAACCCAGGAAGTCCGTTTTGTAAGTCCACCGCGCATACCACTGCGCCACGGAGGCCGTCTAAAATTCAAAAAAATATCTGGTACTGGTACTTCAAACACGCAGAGAATAAATAGAGAAAGAAAGAAGAAGTAAGAAAGTTCTCTGGTATGCAGATTTCCTCACGATGGTTTTCCTTCACAGTTTGAGACACGTGATATTTAATTTCTTAAAATAGGTTCATCATATTAAATCAACAACTGCAGAAACACATACACATCTTAACATTTCACCTGTTAAGGAGGAAATAGACAGGTCACTAGAGGCCTACAAACAGAGACTTGAGCGCCATAAAAACAACCTGGCTGTCAAATTGTTAGACGTCAGGGACTGCAAATTCCGCCTGAAACGAACACGACTGGCCAACATAGTACAGTAGTATATACTCATTCCTGGAGGGACGCTACATCAGAGCCCGAAACGACATACTAAAAAGTCATTTAATCGGATTATGGTCCTGATCTCCGATAGACAAAGGAACAAGAGAAAAAAAAATTAAATCAACAAAACGTTGATGATACCTGGAGGCCATGGCAAGCCTGATGTTCCTCTCCTGCTCCACCAGCTCATCGAGCCGCAGCCACTGGCGCACGCGCTCCATGTCGATCTCAGCGCGCCGCAGCTTCTCCCACTGGTAGTGCTTGAGGCAGGACTTCTTGGGCGCGCGACAGAAGTCCCCGCTCGACTCGAACACGTTCCGCACTAGCGGACATCCGCACACTTCGGTGTCGCTCACTTTAGGGTCCTTGAAATGTTCTGGACACATCACCTGAAATTTTTTGATAGTTATGCCATAGCCATCATCATTAATGTCTAAGACCCGGCATTAGGAACATATAATAGTACATTATGATATAAGTGCGGTAAGTTGAAAAATACAGCTGAGGCGATATTGCAGCTCGAGCCAAAGGCGAGAGCTATAGTAAAGAAGCAGAGGCTGTAATTATCAAAGCGCACGTATGTCATACAACGTTATGAAACGCACTTTCTGAAAATGAATTTGCATCTTTGCATGTTTTCCATATGATGACATTTTGACATGCTTGTCATTTTTACACAGATAGCACCAGCGTTTTTTTTTTCACCCCACTCCGAACAAGTTAGCCCGCTTACATCTTAGATTGCGTCATCACGTTCCATCGGGTGAGATTGTAGTCAAGGGCTAATTTGCGAAGAATAAAAAAAAGGAAGGCCAACATACCCGCAGCCGTTTGCAGTAGGTGGCGTTGCTGGGGTTGTAGAAGTCGCAGAACATGCTCTGGCCGTCGATGCGCGTGCGGTGCCGGCTGCCGAAGGACGCCTGCGCCTCGTACTTCACGAAGCACTTCTCCATGTGCTTCACCGCCGTGCGCGAGTGGATCTCGTGCCCGCACGTGATGCAGTACATAGACGTCTCGTCTTCTGCCTCCTGTGGACACCAAACAACGTCCGTCAAGTGGGTTAAACCGCTTTCACACGGCACACCGCGCACTCGAACTCTTGCGACCACTCTTGTACTGTGTATCAGCATTACCTTATCATCACTGAGCACTATGGTGGCGACCTTGGCGCGCGCGACCATCTTGTCCAGCTCAACGTGCTGCTTGTCCAGAGTCCGCAGAGCCGCCTGCGCGCGCGCCAGGCTGCTGCGCACTCCCTCCAGCGCCTTGCGGTTCTGCTGCTCCGCCACGCATGGCGCCAACGACCACTCTTGTATTCTTTGTGGTAGCACCTGCGCACAATGGTTATGTTACAAAGTTGGCAAGTACAGTACTGTGATCTTAGACCATTAAAAAGAAAGGACCTGCCTCGTAAACCGTTACCCCTCTGTCAAAGATCAAGAATCTATGATCTAACGCGTTTATAAAAACTGTTGCTATAGAATCGGTGTTTCATTGTTGTAACCGTTTTCATTGTGTAAAGAGCTCCCTAAAAATACCGGTTTGTGTAGTTAAATGGCACAAAAAACGGCCAAAAACTTGCAGTTTAGTAAAAGATGGAGTAACGTTTCATTTCTAAGTATTTCTACCATAATTTTATCAAATTTGTAATAAAAACGATTTTTAAAAATAATCGATTCTTTTGACGGAACAGCAAAAGATCGATCAAGTAATCGAACATTCTATGTATATATTCTGTGGATAGTCTAAGCGATGCGTTGGTTAGTCTGTGTGAAAATTACGCGTGTGTATTGCGAATCAATTATATAGTTGTGTGTAGTGTATGGATACAGAATATACTTAATGGTGTTAAATGTTTTCGATGTGTGAGTTTACCTGATTCCCCTCAAAAAACGACGGACTTTTTTGTTGGTGAATTTCTAAGACTGTGACGCTAATATATATATATATAGCGTCTTAGACCATTACCAATTATTGTATAGGACCTGCCTCGCTAGACGTTGCTTTTCTGTCAAAGTATATGATCAACGATCTAATGCGATTATAAAAACTGTCTCTATACTATCGATGTTACATAGTTGTAATCGTGTTCGTCGGTTAAAGACCTCCGTAAAAATACCTTTTTGTGTAATTGAATTGTGTAAAAAACGGGCAAAAACTTCTAGTTTAGTATAAAATATATACCAAATCTAAGCTCGTTTTCTTCAGAAAATGACAGACAATTTTGTTCGTGACTATGAGTGTGATACAGGTCCTTCTATAATTGGTCTGAGAGTAAAGTAGAATATTCTGGAGGAGGCCTATGTCGAAGGACAACCTGATTGCTCTGGTGTATAAATTAAGTAATAGTATCAAGTGTATCATATGTATTCAGCAGTCAGAGAATAAAGGCAATTTTTTTTTTTATTTATAAGACTGTGACGTATTGAGCATTTGTGTGCAACAGTTCTGCAGTTCAGACGCTCACTTGGTATATCCTGGCGGTGGCGAGGTTCATGCCGCACTGCGTGGAGCAGTACTTCGAGCCGTACTGCGCGGCGCGCGTGCACTGCGGCCCGTAACACTGGCGCGGCTCCGTCGTCTGCAGGTGCGAGAGGGACTCCTCGGCCTCGTACACTTCGCGCTCGTGCTTCTTCTTTGTGCGGCTGCTGCTGACAATAGGCTAGTTGACACTTTTTTTTTTAAATGGTCTTATATAGTTCATTACCGTTCTACTAGACTAAAAAAAAATATATTTTTCGAGACGTGTAAATGTTAGTTTTTTAAATATGTTTTTGTAAATACGAGCCTAAACGCCTGTCGGCCATGACATTATATTTCAACTGTTTCGTGACATCACTATAATAAACGTCTGAAAAATATTAAAAAAAAATTATGTCTAGTAGAAGAAAATTCCTTAAATTAGAAAATTTAAGACCATTTAAAAAAGTGTCAATTAGCCTATTTATAAGATGTTATCACTACAAGAAATAAGGAAGTTTTAATAAGAATTCCCTATGAACTTCAACAAAGGTAGGCAAAAAACAAACAAAACTTAGGATACCTTGACAGCCTAGATGATTTCTTGCTCTTGAGACACAACCGTCGTCGGCACCTCTGTTTGAGCTTGTTGGAGCCACCATACTTGGACATGTCTTTGCATGCATCACAACTGAAACACAAAGATATGCATAGACCCAACAACATTTTATACTTTTGACATGTTACGTGCCTACAAAATCACCGCATAAAGTAATCCGAATTTAGCTACTCCACTGAGCGCACACATGCACAAATCTGTGTATAATTCCATTATATATTTATGTATATACAGTTTTCCATGTTCTTAAACACACAACTCGACATTGTATATGTATATTCAGGTATTATTTGTTTAAATAACTTTCGTTTTTTACTATGCGACTCAATGAAATGCGGTCAATTAGCCGCTTTTGTTCGCCTCTGATCAATTGTCGTCTATTTGTTTAAATAATTCGAGAGCTATTTTTTTATAAATTCCAAAAAAAATTGTTTTAAAATATTTTTATCAATACCTTCATTTGATGTATCACACAATGAAGTTAGTAAAAGATTTTTTTTCCACTTTTCACCTTACCCCCATAAGTGTCCCCCATATTCAAATTATATATTCACGATACATCCCTGTATTTGGGTCACAAGAATTGATATGTGTACCAAATTACAATTGGATTGGTCCAGTACATTAGGAGAAAAGAGACAGAACTTAAATGTGCGCGATGGGAATTACAAAGGTTCCTTTTTTGTAATATGTTAATTCGGAACCCTAAAAAAGAATAAAAAATAATTATTTATTATTATTTTTTTTTTTTTTTTCAAGTTAGCTCTTGACTACAATCTCACCTGATTCCATCTTAGACTGCATCATCACTTACCATCAGGTGAGATTGTAGTCAAGGGCTAACTTGTAAAGAATAAAAAAAATAATCATAAATAATTATTTTTTATTCTTCTTTTTATTCTTACAAATACATGTATGTTTAATTTTAACTCACTGGCCACAATCATGTGTCTGCAAACAACCAGCGCACTCGCCGCAACCATCTTTAGATGGTTTTTTTGATGACTTGTTCTCCGAGTGATCTTTTTCCTTGCGTTTCTTCTTTCTATCATCTTTTCCTACAATTAAATCAAAGCCTTGATCTATCTGTCAATGCAGTCACCTGGACTTCAATGTCTAGAATGTGGCTGCCGCATTAGGTTTAAATAAGAAATGTATTTTAGGTCTACCTGAATCAGCGTCATTTTCTCTCTTCTTTGGCCTAAATCTTGTTGTCAGGCCTGAATCTTCATCTCGACAGCGATCACAAAAATAATTCTTAATAAATTTAGCTTCTTTCTCTGATATATTTATGCAATCTCCATGATACCATTCCTCACAAGAATCACAAGCTCTGCAAGAAAAATATATTTATGTAATACTATAGCTTGGCAGGTTTGCTAATGACACTCCCATGATATGCGGGCGACATGGGGAAAATATATCTGATTTTTCCATTGATTTTTTGGTCATACCAAAAAATTATAGTTCAACATAGAACAATCAGCTAAGAAGTAGGTTAGGTTACAATAAAACTGTTTACCACATAAGATAGAATAAATCTTTCTAGGCACTTGTGACATTGGGTTCACAATTAATCTGATATGTGATTGTGTGAGATTACCGCAGACTTTACGTTTGTCTTTATACAGAATGTATACTGTTGCAAAGGCTCGCATTTGTACACACACTTATGTAATGCAACATAATATACAGAATGTGGGATCAGCATTTTCAGAATGTCACCTATTGCAGTCCGTACCTAACTCTACTATAGTTCGGTCGCGCGGAAATGAACTCATCTGTGTAACTTAATTGACATAAATAGAAGGTATTGAAGAGTGCAGTATTTTCTTTATATAGTATTTGTGACATACAAGAACAGCATACAAATAGAATTACCCTAAACATTCGTTACGTACGAGCCGAGTTTGATTCGTTCGGAAAAAAACGTACGTGTATTGTAGATTGATGTCATCCAATCGATTTTTCGAACACGGAAAACAGATTCGGAGAACGAATACAGAAAAAAAGTGTATGCGGCCGGTATAATACTTACATCATGAACCGGGAGCTGTCGGAGGATCGGCAAATACAATATGCCTGCCCAGCTTGGTTTAGCAACGAAGTGATCTTCGATTGCCTCTCGGGCAAGTCGAATTGTTTAGCAATATCCGCTTTCTACAAACCAAAATGAATTGAACAAAATACTCGTCTTTTAGAAGCTTCTATTTTTTTTTTTTACTTTACTTACACTCTGTTTAGATTTCTTATCTCCCATTTTATATTTGTGAGACATTTTGTTCTTCAAAACATAGGACTCCTTGTACTTATAATTATGAATATAAAGGATAATTTACAAAATACATTAAGAATTGATTTTATTTAGGGATTTACATATAATTACGTACAACATTACAAAAACAAACTATCCAATTCACAAATACAAAGGTATGATTATGAATTAAAACAAATAATACACTGTAATCTTTGAATTAAAATTTAAAAATATAAATCGTATTGATCTTTGACCGTCAAACTCAAATGACACTGACAGTTACTGACGTTCGTTTGACCATAGAGTAGAATGTATTGATTTTGACATAGACAAAAAAGTACTTTCCGTTACACGAAGAAATAGATTATTAGATTGGCAAGATAAAAAGAAATCCAAAAGTATTGCGACTCTTAAATTTATGATCGAAGTCAGTTTAATAATGTGCTCTGTGATCGAAGTCAAGTAGCTTCGTTTGAGGAAGGGGTTACAATGTTACTTATAGAATCGGGACCTTCCCTTCTTCTTCTTTTTGTGAAGAAACTGAGAACAAATCTCATCGCAAGTTGTAGGGGGTATTTCGTCTCCGTCCGGGGGAAAAGAGAGTAGAAGCAAGTTCTAAATTCACTTTCTGCACTTGAGATGGGTCGAGGGTAGAGATGCTTGGAGTGCCCTGGGATTCTAGACTTGCTATCATCATCAGCCATGTATTCGGCCTTATGGATGTCCTCGAACGCGAGCGGGATGCCGAGGCGTATAAGAGGAGGGGTACATGAGACGTGCTCGACTTTAAGAGCTCTCGCCAATCCGTAGAATGCTACATGCAGGGCCGGCCCGTCCATACGGCGAACGGAGCAGGCGCTCCAGGCGCCAAATTCTAGAGGGCGCCTAAATGGTAAAGAACAATGAAAGAAATTGAAAATAAAATTCTTTTTTTTTCAATTGTCTATAAGGGAGTATGATTTTAGAAGTTATCGATATTATATCTATTACCTACTACTAAAATCCTAGTCGACCGTAAACTGTATTGCACCTGATTTTCAATTGGTCACTGCAGAGTATGGTCGAGATCTTCGCGTTTCATACTTACTTTGGACTCACAATTGGTACTTGAGATTATTATTAGGAGCCTAGAGCAAACAGGAGAGGCGCCATAATTAGATCTCGCTCCATTCTAAAATTTACTTCGGGCTGGCGCTGGCTACATGCGATGGGTCGAACTGTGTCAGCCTATTGTCCCGTTGTACGTCGACCATCGTATTATTGTGAATTAGGTCTCAGAGGTTCTATTGACCTCTGAAACTCTGGCAAAAATTGAACAGCATCATCATCATCATCATTAACAGCCGATGGACAACCTCTACTGGACATATGCCACTTGCATGCACTCCCTGCAACCCGCTTGATGTCCTCGGTCCATCTAGTAGCTACGGGGTCGACCAACACTGCGCCTTCCGGTGCAGGGTCGCCATTCCAGCACCTTGGGACCCCAACGGCCATCGGCTCTTCGAGCTGTGTGGCCTGCCCATTGCCACTTCAGCTTTGCGACTCGTTGAGCTATATCAGTGACTTTGGTTCTTCTGCGGATCTCCTCATTTCTGATTCGATCACGCAGAGAAACCCCAAGCATAGCTCGGTCTATCGCCCGTTGAGTGACTTTATAGTACCTACCTACTATTTAGTATTATGAACGTCATAAGGCAACTGTGGCAGCCAAGTGGATATGACCTCTGCCTCCGACTCCGGAGGGTTTGCGTTCGAATCCGGTCCAGGGCATGCACCTCCAACTTTTCAGTTGTGTTTATTAAAAAAAATTAAATATCACGTGTCTCAAACGGCGAAGGAAAATATCGTGAGGAAACCTGCATACCAGAGAATTTTCGTAATTCTCTGTCTGTGTGAAGTCTGCCAATCCGCATTAGGCCAGCGTGGCTATTGGACTATTGGCCTAACCCCTCTCACTCGGAGAGAAGACTCGAGCTCAGCAGTGAGCCGAATATGGGTAGATAACGAAGGCAACTGTCACCGTATACCTACCCATGCTATCTGAAAAACACTTACAAGTTTGTATTGCGCTTCTTAAGGCAAGCTGTTCCGGAACTTCATAAGGTTTAAAAGGGTTTAGGGATATGTTACACCTTAAGACACCTTCGCCAGATTATCTCAAGTATGTTTAGTACTAAGTAGACGGAGTATGTCTACGATTTACAAGTATATTTGTACATCTCCTAAAAAGACAAATAATCTGGAAAAAGGCGAGTAAGGAACTTAGTTAACAGTAAAAAGAAAACAAATACACGATAAAAGAAAACATACATTTTATTCTTAAACTATACATACAAACAATCATTATAATATTAATTATTATCATGTCCTCAATATACAAAAATGTATTTAAATTGTAAGATATATTATTATAACAAGTTACATAATAAAAAAAGAACGAAAAACAATTCCAAAATCGCCGAAACGTGGTCTATACAAAAAAATATATAAATATTACAATATTGAATCTTAACCGAATGGGAATTCAAACGTAGATGTTCCAAATTTAAAATAATCACGAAACCCACTGGGTAGCATTGTGGGCTTAAGCTACAGATCCTCATTTTTTATACAATGCCTGTATTCAACCATTAATTGGTCGATGATTTTGAATGTCACGGCCTTTAGACTCTTTGCAATTATTTCTAAATGTATGGTGTTTGGAGGAGTTACATACTATAAAGTATCCAATGTATTTTGACCACAATACAGTAGCGTTTACAGATGAGTTCAACCGTAAAACTAAAACCCATACATGACAGTGTAATCGGCACATCTACGAATAAAATCCTCTTCAACATACAACAAACAATAACTACCCTACATATTAAAACTACTTGCTTTCCACTCTACAGCAAATGCACACATACTTTACGCACCACATAATCTCAACTGAAAGATGAACGCTCATGCTCGGTTTAAGGTAGCTTGGACACTTGAGACTCTTACACTACATTTCCTTGAAATGCAACCGAACCCGGGAAATCTCTGACGTATTGTTTAGTGGATGCAAAATTGTCACATAAATGACCCTCGTCTCCTTGTCAAAAATCAAAGAAATCGTGTGACGTACCTAACTACCTAATTTATGGATTTTTCATTTTCCGAATTCCAGTTTACCAATACGCAATCTAACTGTGAACATGCACTGCGTACAAACGAAGGTACGTACAATAACATACGTACAACGTACGAACGTAGGAACAAGAACACGTACTCGTAGACGTCACAAGTAAGTAACGTCTGCCAATACGTACGTAACGAGTTTTCTATTTAATTGTCTCGGATTAGAGTTAGATGCAGTAAGCTGAGCAGCCCATGTAGCCAAGTAGCACGTCGATTCTCTGTCTACGATCGCAAACGCTTCGAAAACTAGAAAAAATTATGGGAATGACAGATCTTGATCACGTGACCGACGTGAATCGACATTGTCTCTTGCATGGGGGTGAAACTTCCGCACAGTTCGCTTACGTAAAATATTTTGTATGAAGTGCTGTCTTCCAGCGCTCACGGTACAAAAACTTAAGCGAAGTTTTCTCAGGCACAATATAGATGGCACGCATGAAGCACATTATTTGATTAAAATCACTCCTGTTCAGTCTATGAAAGTTTAAAAAAATATAGTTTCAAATATGACAGTTTAGCTGTCTTTGAATTTTTTCTGTTGTTGCTATAGTGATGTTTATGTTATGACAATAAAAAGTCAGCACACAATCGGGATCAGAGTTTAATTTAAAGCATGGTGACAGTGGTGAACGAAAAATATTAAAATAAGATGTAATCGGTACAAATAAGTGTTTATAATGGGTATTACTTGTGGATTTGGTGTGCATAGTGAATAATTAACCATGGAACATGCTCGACCACCATCGGAATTATGCTCAGAAGGCGGCCCGGTGTGTCGCGAAACGGCGTGGCGAAAATGTCGCCAGCAATTTTACGAATTCTTAAAGGTGATCAGTGGTTATTTATAATCATAAACGTCAATATTCATAGTTGGTGCACTAATGTTATCAGGCTGCTGAAGTGCATTAAGATATTTTCATAATCACAAAAGAAAAAATAAATCGTTGAATAATAAGAATCTTCTTTTCTTTCTTTGATTAAAAATCCTTGAATATTTGAAGGATTATTGCAATTTGTTTTCCTTATTTCTATATATATGTATTTATAAAATTTGGCTATTGTAAATATTTGGGTACATTAGTATTATATAGTGAAATAGGTGATTTTGTAAATATTATGTTTATGTTAATTTTTTTTCATTAATAATTCTTTTATAAGAATTAAGGAAAACAAACAGCAATAGTCATCATACAACTAAAATATAGATTGTACTCGTAGAGAGAACGCCATCTATGGGTAGCCAATAAATCTAATTAGAATGCGCCATCTAGTGATCACGGTACATAACTTTTTTAACCGAAATGAGAGTTGCGTATCTATCTCAATATATAATGTATCATCTATGGTCTCTTGGCTAGGGGAGCTGATGTACTGATAGGCAATCAATAGGCAGTCTATATACGAGTACATACCAATTAGTGGGTTTTTGTGTGGTGATGAGAGAACAAAGTGAGACGAGTCTATTCTTAATCAATTTCCTACACAGAACCTCCACCTTTTTGGTGGGGGTCTATGTCTAAGCTGTAAGTTTCTTTTTAGATTTGACATCATAAAAAATTGTACATTAATCGGCGATACGGTTTGTCAGCCATGTCGGTCTTACCATTGATATGTATTGAACAGAGAACGTTATCTCGCGCTTTCCGCTCTGTAATGTTTTAATATATATTTGTGTTATCACAGCAATCCAAATTAGTTTATTTCTGTCAATTATGAGTGCTTGTGGTATCACAAAGAAGTTGTGTGACGAGTGATTATATGTCGATGAGCTGCGATGTTAGAAACGTTGGGGAAACTTTCTCTTCGTAATCTATTGGGTTAGCAGAAAGTACGTAGGATCATTTTGATATTTCGAATATCGACTTTCTGATGAGATGTAAAAGCACCTTGAGTGAGCTAACCACACCATCATAATATTATCTTGAATATCTACGATCAGTCGCATCCTTGACTTCATGAAATCCATAACATTATATTCTTTGGGATATTCTTAACAAATGTAATTCTTTTTTAATAAATTTCTGCCAGTTTACTGGATGAAAATACAAAAATAGCAATTTTGTACCAGACCAAAATAGGAATTGCCACCAAAGTATATTACTTTCAATAGATAGTATTCCTATTAGAATTCCCAAGAAGGGATGACGTCGGGCAGGCGGCCGGTCATAAAATCACTAGCCAAAACCATTAAAAATATGTCTAAACAAAAGATAGACATATTTTT